>NC_056737.1:269126945-269391851 GCF_019279795.1 Protopterus annectens
CAACCATATGAAGTTCTGCTCACAGTGAAGGAGAAGGGTCAACATCCACCTGCAGTGCTTACTTATAGGAGTGTGTTTCCATGCAAGTGGCTATAGGAGTATTACCACAGTTGTTCCACATGCAATTAGCAGGTGGAGTACTCCAATTCGTGCACATGCCATCAGCTGATCATGAGCATTACCTACCAATGTCAAGCACCTGCCTATGCAAAACAGATGCATGTTTCCACATAACCGGGGGGGGGGGGGCAGGAGGGAAAGAAAGAAAGGATGAGAGTAAGAGCCAAGCGTGTTTGTGTATGATCTGTGGGTGGACAGAGATCTCTGGGTATTATAATGGTTGTCTATATATACACATTTACGGCTGTGGATTGTCTACAACAACCTCTACTGTGTTTGATAACAGTTGGCCTTGTAATGTGACATTGGGACATATGGGTCCTCAATATGAAAATGTGGCAAAACCCACCCTGCAATGGATCCTGTTATTACACAATCACACCAACACCCACACAGGATACTGCTGACACACACACACATATTATCACAGTTGCCAGGACCAGGATTAGAACTCCTACCTAACTAGTTTGCTACATCACAGTATTATGCAGTTATCGCGAGAGCCACAGAGCTTATGCTGTGACTTGTCCAATGGTTTATTTCAAGGTGACTGACATCAGCAGGACTGCTAACATGGGCAATGGGAAGTGCAGTGTGTGTGAATGGGCCATAAATCATTCCTCTGGAAACACACACAGTCACACACTTTACATTTGACAGGACTGAGTATACAAATGCTACATGAATACTAATTTGTACTATCGTGTTACACAGTTATCACAAGCACCACAGACACTATAGGGCTGAGGACTACCAAAAGGAATGTGTACAGCGATTGACATCAGCACATCATGTGATATCAGCCAACTGGATGTGTAATGGGTGGGACAGGCCTCATAATGGAATTCTCTCTGTCACAGTCTGTCTCTATCTTCCCCACATCTCTGTGTGTGTATGTTTGACATATTATAGTGTGTTGGCCTTGGATATGCGTCAGTATTCCTATTCAATGTGTGTGTGAAGCATGAATGGTGTACAATTTGGTGTGTGTGCCCAAACATCTGCGAATGATAGATATGTATAGTCCACTGTGTTGTCAGACATGGGCTTCATTTATCTAAGTGTAGAAGCATGCCCAGTATGATCTTCTGTACTGAGTGTGTGAATCCATTCCAGGTAGGGTTGTACTCCAGTCCAGGTTTTGCTGTTCTACACATACAGCTAGCAACCTGTTTCTGCAGGACATCTGTAGATAGGGGGATACTGTAACTATTGCTGTCTGTGCTGCTTGTGTTACATGGTTGGTATTAGCAGAGATATTTAGATATATGTACTGTTTCACACTGCGATGCATTATGTCATCAACTACTGGCAGATATATATATCACAGTTATTTACTGGGAAATACAAGATGAATGAAGCTGAGTCCAGTATTGTGGTCCACAGCATACATATTCTTGGACACTCCTGCCATTCTGGAGGGGTAGCTACAGACACTTGCTGATGGGTCTGTGTAAATGGTCCAGCGTGTTGGTACTATGGCGTCTGAGGATCCCATTCTTGTACATATATCAACTTAACAGAATGGTCATATCCCTGGGGTGAAACATTAAGTGTGCAAGGTGTTAATGGCAGTAGTTCCTGTCCATATTAATCCATTGGTCTGGATGCAGGCAGGGTGCTGCTTACAGCTAGGGACACACCTGCACAGGACAGCTCTTCAACATGCTGCATTCTGTAGGTATTCCCAGAGAGAAGTGGGGTCATACTGCAATCATTCCCATCAGCAAGGATATGACCCGTGATAAACCACTGGCTGATGATGGGGTGAGCTGAGTGCATGTGTGATATGGAAGCTACTTGCAGCTGACTCACAGCTACACCTGGGACATTCTCCTTATGCTGCTGTGTGCAGGGACATAGGCAGTCTATAATTACTTCAATATTATGCCTTTTGTGGTCTGGCAGTGATTGACCAGACTACATCAGTATTCCATACTACACGGACAACTAATGTGCTGCTAATCTGTCTGTACAATTCCAATGTTGTGTGCAGCTGAGTTACTCACTCTGAGAAGGGTACTTCCACCTGAGCACTGTGTGTATGTATGGGCCCACATTCATGGCATGTCCATCTTTCAGAAGGTGGCAGATATTGACATCTGGACAGTGAGTATGAACGACTGCTGACATGGGTATTGCTGAGAAGCATTGTGTTTGGCACTGCAGTTGTCAGAACATGGCCCTATCAGCCACAATACTGCCCATAGGCCACCAAGACACAACCCTTCATGCTGACCACTTCCTAACACACAGACCCCTGCATACTGTACACATGCAACAATCTATCCTCTAGATTGGGCCAACTCAGGTAATCTGTGCTTCAGTGATACTACTCCTCACACTTGCATGTTACTGCATTTCTACATAGGATTGTGGGGGGGGGCACACCTGACAACTTTAAACTGTGCTGTACTGGTACGTCAGGTACCCTGCTGACTTCCACATCATTTTTTATTCTGACCTATCATGCAGACTGGAGGCATATCAGTGGAGTACAGATCTGAGGTTTTATTGACCTACATTTCAGTTTCAGACTTCTTACCCTTCAGAAATAACATACAACTGCCAGACCTGTTGCAGTCTGTCTGTGTAGGTCTGGAGAGGGGGGATGTTCACCATTGCCATCAATTGGAGGCCTTAGCCCAGGCTTTCTTTATGGTCATCTACACCTGTCCTGCTGGCTGAGGCTGGTGGTGGGTATGTGAGCCTCACTGACATGCATGTGTGTGTCCCATGGACACACATTTGGGCCACCACATTTGCTGCCGTGGGATTTGTCACCTTGTCTAGTACTGACTAGTGTGTTGACACCAGTATTTGTTATGGATTTCATGCTGCCCATACAGGTGTCCAGTATCTGCTGCCATCCCATTCAGCCACCCGCTTCCCTTGCATGCTCACATCCATACCATAGATACAACTATCAGAACATACTACTCCATTCAGTAATTGATAGGAAGAGTGACTTACCTTGTGGTTGGGCCAGTACTGAGGATGATGCTAGAGGGCTGACTATGTTGGATGCACACAGTTTACTCCCCATACATGGTAAAGCACAGGTAGTGCCATGTTTGGCATCCCTTTTACTGTATGTGCGAGTCAGAGAGAGGTGTCATTCCCTGGTTCACTACCGTGTCAGTGTATGTGCTATGCATTGCTTCTTTGCCAAGGCCTGGACGCACTGGGCACACCTCCTTCTGCCTACATGTGCAGGCTCAGGTGGTTCCTCCTCTGAGTCCATCTGTGTCTGTGATGGCCTTGGCAATGGTGGGGGGCTTTGTGGCCTTACCCCATGCTGTTCCTGCTGTAGCTATTTCCGTAGGATCATATTGTGTAGTATGGCACATACTATGAACATTTGTGTACATGTAGCTGGACAGTACTGCAAGGCTCCACCGGATATGTCCAGGCAGTGGAACCGTGACTTGAGCATCCCAAAACACATGCTCTATTATGATTCTGGTTTGTGAATGTGACTCATTACGGAGTTCGTGTTCAGGTGTGTGTGCATTTCTGAGGGGTTGTCATCAGCCACGGCTCCAGTGCGTAGCCAGCAATCCCCACTAGGTGGCCATATGGGATGTCCCCCACTGGCAAACGACTGGTACAACTGTGTCGAATGCCAGATGTGGGAGTCGTGATAGCTTCCAGGGCTGCCAGCACACACACACTCAAGATAATGTCCTAGGCATCACACACGACTTGGCAGTTGATGGAGGGGAAGCCCTTGCGGTTTATGTAGACCATACCCCGCTCTCTGGGTGGTGCTTTGATGTGTATGTGAGTGCAGTCTATAGCACCTACTACCTCAGGGTATTCTGCTATTTGGTGGAAGATATGCATACTGCTGGTCAATGCTTCACGGGTGATGGGGAATTATATGTGCTCACCGGCATGTGCTGACATGGCATCTAGAAACTGGTGGAGTACCCTGGATGCTGATGCCTGTAAGATCCCCATTATATCCCGAGTTGCCCTTTGGAAGGTACCTGTGGCTAGTATTCTTAAGCCTACACATGCTTTGGTATCCACGGGGATGGGTTCCTCTCTGTTGGCTCTGTGTAAGAGGCAGGGCCGGCACAGCTCAACAATTTGCACTAGAATGTCCCTGTCCACCTTATAGTGCTCCGCTATCTCCAGCTCATGTAGCCCCTGGTAGGTTACCCTGGGTCTGTACACTCTTCTCCTCCTCACTGTGGGATGGTAGTCAGCATTCACATCCTCACCACCCGCAGCCTCTTGCACATATTGATGTATGAGAGTGACAGCAGCCCCTTATCATTTTGTTAGTTTTGTCAGGTAAAATTTCCCCATCTGTGTACAGCGGTGGTGTAGAGTTTGTGGGAAAAACCAGAGTGAAAGGGGTTTGCATAGTTTACAGTAGTGTTGGGCTGGGCTGCTGCCTGTGTAACTGGCTGATTCTGATACATTTCACCTGTCAGCTATGCTAGTTCTCCTTGACTGCCTTCCTACTGCTGTTTTCCCTTCTCATTGCCTTCTCGTTTAATCCCCGAGGCACTCCGCACATACCCAGTGCTCACATGTGAACTGAGCTGCTATTTCTTGCTTTACTTTTTTTTTGTTTAAAGCCTGGTGCACGGCACACACACCCGTTTAAGCAGGGAAAACAGTGCTCAATAATGTGAGACACCCCCCCCCCTTCCTTAGCTCTGCTTAGCCAAGAGCAAACACGGCCGCAGGGCTCCAATAAGTTTACACCAAACATGACACACCCCCTACTGAAGTCATCTTCTTGTCCTGCCTACATGGTTCCCTATTCCTGCACGATTAGGTGCAGGCTTCCAGTAGGTAGAAATCTGTGATTCAGTATAGGTACGTTCACTTGCATACCCCAGTGTGCAGGTCCACAGTTACAATTCCCAAGCACACCCTTTCCCCTTGGCAACCAGTGCTCCCTTGTCCTGTTTACATTCTGCCTGCCATTGGCTATAATGGCAGAATGCATGTTTCTATTAAATGGCAGTTTCCCCCCCTTTTTTTTTTTTTTTTTTTTATTTTCGGCACCCCAATGTTTGCATGCCACAGCCCTTAGCTTAAACGGACAAGATCGAGCAAAAAAAAAAATAAAAGCTTTATTTTTACAAAAATTATGTTGCTTTTAATGCCAAGAGGCACAGTATACTAACCTCGAAAAAGGGCATAGCAAAATAAATTTAAAATGGGTGGCGAAAGCCAAACACATTCTGGCTAGGCTTATAAATGCCCTAGGGCAGATAGCCTAGTATGAACCTATAAAGGCCTTATATTTGGCCATTGTCTCGTCTGTTCTACATAATACGTGCTTTTCACAAGCTGTCATGCCTCCATTTTTTTCAGATACAAAAATGTATTCGGCCACTAACCAAATACATTTTTGCACGGACATTGTTCCTATACTTAATCCGTTCAGCTTGCTGGATTGCAAAATCACCCAATTTGCATGGGTTTCACCAGCAAATGAGGTGATTTGCATACTGAACGGAATTCCGTGCAGGAACAGTGTAGGGCCACTCGTGCACGCGAAAATGGCCCTATCCTGGATCATACGGTGGCCATATTGCGTACAGGAGTGGCTATACTGTTCCTGCACAGAATATGGCCATTTGTGAACCCAGCCAAATATATAAACAATATTTTTAAAAATAACACATTTACATACGAGTCTTCTGAATTAAAAAAAAAAAAAAAAAAACATGGTTTGAATTTTTCTCCTCTTGTGTTGCTAAAGGATTAATAGAAGGTACTGATTAACACAAACATACTTTAGGAAGATAATGTCCTAGACTTGTACAACTATTTTATTGTCAAATGTTTTAAAGCTACAACTAGCCTAACGTCTGATTTCTTTCTAGAACAAGATGACTGGGAATATTTACCAAAATTTATAATATATGCAGAAAATAAATTTATAAACGTGAACAGCATATCTAATTAAAAACATTCACATTTTTTAGAATATGTAGGTCAGGTTAAAAATACAAGAATAAAGAAACTAAAACAGTTTTATACAACTCTGTAAAATCTTGACTGGACAACATAATTGGAATGAGACTGAAAAAAAAAAACATATTTTGAAATCAATATGGAAAACCTCACAAGTATACATCTAGAACATACATACTTGGAAATATATACTTAAGGTTGTACTTGATGTAAATGGAAACCAAGAACTTCAGAGTAACTCACTGGAAATGTAAAAATTACTTGAATGCAAATGGGAAACACACTGTGTTTGAATGCTCTCGTGTTGAGTTATACTGGGAAAATATAAACTTATCTGTAAAGGCCATATGGAAGGACAATATTTAAGTTAATAAAATAATATTTTATTTAATGCTCCTACTCAGAGAGGACTAAAATCTAGCCATATTCATCTTCCCTGGCTCACTATGGGAAAAAGAAGGATTATTACTAAAAACCGGAAACAAGACAAAAAAAACTCAGTTTAAGAACTTTCCTCAACAATTTCTATCCGTTATAACCAAGGAAAGGAAAGTGAAAAAGACAAGAAAAAGCAAAAAGGTGACCGCTACAAATTATTGGTCCAAAGCATTTGAACTGATGGAGATTGAATCTTTATAAATCAAATCTTTCAGCTCTTCAAGAAATTAAAAAAACTAACAAATAAAATGTTATTTTAATATAACTGGATTCTGAGAAAATAAGAATGTGTTGCTCTTTAGCTTTTACTTTTATGTTACGGATAAACATTGTATGCAGTGTATATAGTTTTATGTTGATGTTAAAACATAATCTGTCTTAAAAATGGCTGAATGTTTTATTCAATTAATATCCTAATGCAAACTGCTAGACAAGAAGTTTGTAGAATTGGTTGATGTTTATTGTGCTGAATACACATAAGCAATAAGAAAAAGTTTTAAAAAGTAAGTTTACACAACATAAAAAAATTACTAGCTGACATGAAAAGCCAGCCTCTGCTGGGTCCAATGACCTTCCTCCAAAACTTATAAAACAGGGCTGTTCTCCTTGATTAACATTTCCTTACCATCCCGATGAACAAACTAATACATTTAAGTTTTTAAGAAAGATAGTTCTCAAACCAATGAAAAGTCCTACACATAGTGGCTACATCCACTGAAATGAGCAACTTCAGACCAGCTATAACTTAGAACTTTATGTCCAGAATTATGTGACTCAATATCCACCAGCAAATGCTAAACCATATCAGAACAGTAAATATTAGTAGCAATGACTAACATGGCTGCAGAAAGGTCCTCTCACTAACTATGGATGATTAAGTCACACAATTTCTAAATAAAAGTTATACGCAATTATACCATGACCCCCCCAAAACGTGCACGCTGATTGGCCAGCATGCACATTGTAAATCGAGTTATACTAATGGAAAAAGGTCCGTCGCCGGACTTTTTCCATTACTATACTTACTTTTAAAACACTGTCTCACTATGTTAAATGGGTTTAACATAGCGAGACAGCTTTAAAATAAGCAACGGAGATCTCCGTTGCTTATTTTAAAGCTGTCTCGCCATGCTAAACCCATTTAACATAGCGAGACAGGTTTTAAAAAAACAACGGAGAAAGCAAGATCTCCGTTGCTTTTTCTGTTTCGCTATGTTAAATGGGTTTAACATAGCGGGACAGTTTTAAAATAAGCAACGGACATCTCCGCTGCTTATTTTAAAGCTGTCTCGCCATGTTAAACCCATTTAACATAGCGAACAGTAAAAAGCAACGGAGATCTTGCTTTCTCCATTGCTTTTGCCCACAGCTCTGATGTACTGCGCAGGCGCGCAGTACATCAGAACTGCCGCGGATGCCAGACATCTGCGGAAGGGCAGTAAACAGGCATTATACTATGCCATTATTTAATAAAAGTAATAGTTTCTTCGCCCTCGGGACCAAACCACGCCAACCGTGGGTAAATCCAGCATTACCCACACCCAGGCGTGGGTTATTGCTATAGTATTTATCCTACTAGTAGGTCTTTCAAAAACCTCTGAAACTATAAGTCACTCAGAAGATGATAACAGGCTGTCATCCACTGGAATGTGTGAAGATTCTACTAAATGAGTTCAAAAGTCATCTAACAGAAAATTCATGGTGAAGTGAGGTCTGGAGCTCTCAAATAAATGTATATGCAACAAAGGAGGTCCCTGCTAATCTGATTTGGATTCCCTCCTGTTTAACCTACATATTATGAAATACCTGTGGTAAATGAGTGTGTTCAATATGCACATAAGGCTTTACTATGCTCCCCATTACCTATTTATTGGCTGAAAGACAGTTCCTTGCATATTTTGAGCTTCAAAACTGAAAGAAAAATTCATATTTATTACATGCAAAAATATTGCAGCAACTATTAACGAAACAGCCACATCCCTCACCGGTCAAGACATATGGTGTTGAAGCTATATAGTACACCTGAAAATTAAAACACCTAAAGTAATACTAAAGTTTTTAACTCTTGCTGTGCACATTATCCAGAGCTGTTATGTATAATCAAATCTTATGAACAATATACACACTCACTACTTCCTCCTCAACATCAAAACTCATTAACATTGCCCATGTCCTCCAGATTATTTTATGACAGTGTTCTCTATACTGAGACCATCACCTGATTTTCATCTAAACTCAAACATATAGTAACATTCATACTTAATTCAAGATGTAAGGCTCATCAACTGTCACCTAATTAAGTTCATAAAATTACCATCACTGAAAAGTATTAAGTCTCATCACCTATTACTAGGTCCCAAATAGTTACTATTAATTCATACCTTTAAGCTACTACACTCCAAAACAGCTCCTCCTCCCCATTGGTTCGTAGGATATTGTACCCCAACTATATTTCTTAAATCAGGTGAGCAGTACCTAAAGCAATCCATTAGTAACAATTTCTATGGAAACTCATTTTAGTAATACTTTCAGTCAGCCCTGAAGCTTGCTTCCAAATTGACAAGAAATATGCCAATTGTCCATACACCTTAAAAAAAACTTATTGCCTCACTGCACAGTCCTACTTTACAAAGAACTCTGTTCAATCAGTACAGTGTCACAATCAATTCAGTGTCGCAATCTATATTATTAAGTTATCTGCATTATTCAAAGCTGACTCAAAACAGCTAGCACAAAGTCACTGCTGTATTTGAACAGCTCCATTATTATTATGTTCTAAACATGCCATATACTTCATTGGTACTGTTACTTCTGCTGTTATTCTCTGCATGTTGAGCTTTTCTCCCCACATCTTCACTGAAAATGAGTCACAAACCCTACAGACATTCCCAGCAATCAAAACAGAGGTACATAAATATATTTACTGCAGTGACAACTATTCACTACTAAAATACCAAAAAAAAAATACTAAGGATCAAATTATATTTCTTTTGTTTTTCAGTCTGCTTACATTTTCCCCAAAAGTACTACCTTGTGAATGTAACTGCATTTCTGAATATTTGTGGTTCCATGCACATGCGTTTTAAATTCCGCTTTTTTTGTTAGCAATATGTTTACAACTGCAATTTCAAATAACTGCTCAATACAGTATATGCTTTTCAGTAAAGCCCAGACAGCCTACATCTGCTTAATACTGACTTTCTAAAGAACCATACTAAAAGATAGTCAAAAGCATTTAATTATCTATTTAACTGGTTATTTGTACTGTAAACTACACCACTACATACAGCAAAGCAAGACAAAAAGTCTAAAATAGAGACCATCCCTTGAAGCCTAACTTATAACACGGCCTTAAATAATACATTCACTGCAGCTTACATGGACTCATCACATTAACTGACATATTCTATTACTATTTAAGGCTTTCTGTGAAGTGATTACACTGTGAATTACAATTCTAGTGCTATTTTTGGTTCTTTATATTTCAGGACAGATGTGATACATTGCTAATGCTTCATTCATACAAGGCCTGTTAAACTATACTGCTGGCACCAAGTGTCAGTGCCAAAAATGTATTAATAATATTAATACGATCATCATCTTAATCTCTGCTACGTACTTCCACCATGGACCAATTCTGACGCTTATCCTAAGTCACCATTTCAAGCACAGTTGTCAAAAAGTACAGTTGTGTACACTTACCATAAATGTAGATGTTTGAGTGTATTCACTGTTGCAGTCATTACATTTGGGTAATCTGCTGGCAGGTTGCCCTCAGTCGGCCTGAATTCCAAAGTCTTGGGTCCTGCGTCGATTACTGTCTCCTCTTCCATGACGTCAGGTCGTCAGGGATATAAAACAAGCAACCAACGCTATTTTCTTCAGTTTTTCTTGCCCCAGATGTCAGGTGCCCCCACAAAGGTAGCAAAAATATATATATAAAAACCAAATATGCATGCATCAATACACACTTTACCCTCATCTACAAGCAAACACACCACATAGGTTGTAGAAGACAGAGAAGGAAAGATAAACTCCAGAATGAAAGGGGGATGGCGGGTGGGTAACCTGGACTGCAACAGTGAATAGCAGCAGTGAATACACTAGAACATCTACATTTATGGTAAGTGTACACAACTGTAGTATGTTCTTCGTGTTTCACTGTTGCAGTCATTACATTTGGATAGAATCCCAAAGCTATGGATGGGAGGCTGGAGCTAAACAGCATTAGGTGAGGCTATAAGGCCCTGCAGAACTACAGTGGCAAAGCCTGCCCTGGACTTAAAGTAGAGAGGCAAATGATAATGTTTTGTAAAGGTGTGAACAGAACTCCAAGTAGCAGCCTCCAGAATGTCTTTGGTTGGTACTCCTCTGAGAAAGGCTGCTGAAGTAGCTGCAGCTCTGGTAGAATGAGACCTAATGCCCTTGGGCACAGGTTTGCCATGGTGTAAGTAGCAGAAACTAATGCACTGGCTTATCCACTTTGAAATAGTCTGCTTTGAAATAGCCTTTCCTTCTGATCCTGCAGCATATGACACTAGTAATTGTTCAGTTTTTCTTAGAGCTTTAGTCCTGTTCAGGTATAATCTTAGCTGTCTGTGTACGTCCAAGGAATGCAGAATTCTCTCCCCCTTGATCTGCGAATTTGGATAAAAGGTTAGCAGATGAATAGTTTGGTTAAGAGCCACACTGGAAACCACCTTAGGCATAAATGAAGGATTTGTCCTCAGAGACATCCTGTCTGGGTAAAATATGATAAAAGGCTCCACAGCCATGAGTGCCTGCAGCTCTGAGACTCTTCTTGCTGAAGTAATTGCTAGTAGCAGAGCTGTTTTCCATGATAAGAACTTTATAGCAGCAGTAGCAGCTGGTTTAAATCGAGGCAGGGTGAGCTTTTCCGACACATAATTGAGGTCACATGCGGGTACTGGTGATCTTCTAGGAGGCCTTAAATTTTTGGCTCCTCCAAGATACTGCTTTAGTAAAGGATGAGAAAAGATTGGTGGCTCTGCATTGTAATGAGCCGAAATGGCACAGGCATGGATTTTAATTGATGAGAAAGACAGGCCTTTGTCAAGCATCTCAGTCAAGTATTGTAATATCTGAGGAATATTTGGTTCTGCTGTATCAGTTCCTTTTGCTTGATTCCAAGCACATAACCTCTTCCATTTATCAGCATAAGATTTTCTAGTACTAGGCCTTCTGGCTTCCAAAATGACATCCATCACAGCTTTACTGAGAGGTGTTGTTTGTATGCCTACATGATCAGCCATGCTGCCAGGTTCAGTGTCTGGAGTTGATTGTGCAGGATCTGACTTGCTTTGCTGGGACAGTAGTTGAGGTCTTTGAGGTAAGGTCTAAGCTGGGTATTGAGACAAGTTCCTTAGGATTGGGTACCAGTATTGGTGGGGCCAGTCCAGGGCAATTAGTATCATCTTTGGTTTCTCTTGTCTGACTTTTAGTAGGACCTTGGAAAGTAGAGGCAGAGGAGGAAAGGCGTAAACTGATAGGTTTTTCAAACTGAAGGACAGGACGTCCACTTTCCATGCTCGTCTGTGATAAGTCCTTGTGCAGAATCTTTTCAATTGATAATTTTGAGGAGAGGCAAATAGATCCATGTCCGGGCTTCCTCCATTTCTTTGTTATCATGCTGAAGACTTGTGGATCTAGTTTCCACTTGTGAGGGTCCATAAGGTTTCTGCTTAAATCGTCTGCCAGAGTATTTCGTTTTCCTGGCAGCAATTGAGCTTGAAGATGTATTTGGTAAGTCAAAGCTGTGTCCCACAGTGCCATGGCTAATCTGCAAAGGGGGTATGACGGTGTGCCCCCCTGCTTGTTTATATACCACATAACAGTGGTGTTGTCCGTCTTTATTAGTAGTTGTCCTGGATGAAGTAAGTCCTTGAAGGCTGTAAGGGCATTTTGAACAGCTAGCATCTCTTTTTGGTTGATATGTAGACGCATTTGTTTTGGGGTCCATATGTCCTGAATGCATCTTCCCGCCATGTGGGCCCCCAGGCATAATCTGATGCGTCTGTTAAGGTTTGGTTGGCAGGGGGTAGAGTGAAGGTCCATCCCATGTTTTGGTGACATGCCTTAGCCCACCATAGAAACTCCTGTTGTAGGCAGGGAATGAGAGGAATCATTGTTTCCAGACTGTGACAATGTTGACTCCATACACTTTTTAGGTACCATTGAAGTTTCCTCATATGCAGTCTTGCATATGGAATCAGTAGGATGCAGGATGCCATGAAGCCCAAAGCCTGCAGAGTTTGTCTTGCAGATAACTGGGTTTTTGTTGCCATCAGTTTGAAGTAAGTAGTCAGTTGCCTTTGTTTGTCTGGTGTGAGGTAAGCCATCTGGGCAGTTGTATTCAAGCTTGCACCCAGGAATGTTATCTTTTGAGAGGGTACCAGTTGTGATTTATTTTCGTTTATTGTGTAGCATGTTAGAAGCCTTTTCACAAATGCCAGGTGTTGAAGAAGAATGTCCTTGTTCTCTGCTTAAATGAGACAGTCGTATTTGTATACTTCTTTGTCTGCAAAAAGCAATTACTGGAGCCAAGCACTTTGTAAAGACCCTGGGCGCAGTAGATAAGCCAAACGGCAGTGCAGAGAATTGGTAACGCATTAAGCCAGCCTTGAATCCGAGGTATCTTCTACATGACTGCCTTATTGGGACATAAAGGTATGCCTCTTTTAGGTCTAATGTCAACAGCCTAGCATTCTTGCCCAGCATGGGCAGAAGTTGCTGCAAAGTCAGCATTTTGAATTTTGGAATGTCCAGGTAAGTGTTCAAAATCGATAAATCCACATTGGCCGCCAGGCCTCGTCATTTCTGGGTACCAAGAATAGTCTTGAGTAAAAACCTTGTCCTTTTTCCTGTTCTGGTACTGGCTGAATGGCCCCCATATCCATGAGGGACGTATCCTGTTTCTGTTCCTCTGCCCATTGATTTTTTGGCAGATCCGGCCAACCGTTTGCCAGTGGCAGAGTATGAAAGTGGAATCTGTATCCCTGTGATACTATGCTTAGCACCCACTTGTCCTGGGTTATTAGCTGCCTATTTTGAGCAAAAAGTGCTACTTTTCATCTAAGGGTGCTGCCAAAAGGTAAGTGCTTGGTGAATGCAGAGGGAAGTCATTGGGACTGTTTTCTGTAGGTTTGCGCTTTATCTCCTCCAGATTTGGAGGTAGAAGCACCCCATTGCTTTGACCTGTAAGAATCTTGTGCCTGGTATCTGGAACCCTTAGGGCATCTGAATTTGCCTCTTTGAGCTCTGTCTGACACAGGAAAGGACCAATTTTTTGTAGGCCAGTGTCTAATGAATCTTGGTGGCTGCACTCGTAAGAAGTCTTTTACAGTTTGCATAGACTTAGCTTTGTCTTCCATTTTCTTTAAAACCTCTTCTGCCTTAATATCAAACAGAGTATCATGCTGTAAAGGTGCATCCAGTAATTTAGCTTTAACATGATCAGGCAAATTTTGCTCTTTTAGCCAGGCATGCCTCCTAATCACAGATCCATTAACTGTGGCCCTGCAGGAGGCCTCTAAGGAATCAAAACCACATTGCAAAGTATGCTTTCCAACTTGTTCAGCTGCATGCAATAATTCCTGCAATTATTTATTTTATGCACATTCAGAAATCATCATCATTTTCTGTTTCAGCAATCCCAAAACATGTTGTTGATACTTGAGCATTTGAAACTGGCAGTTTAAAACCCTAATTACCAAGGCTGCAGATGTATAAACCTTTTTCCCCATCTATCCAGTGCCCTTGAATCTCTGTCAGAGGGGGTAGGATTTTTGGCTGTTGAGGCCTTAACTCCCCTTGGACCCTGTGAAATAGTTTCAGGATCAGCAGCAGGGTTTCTAAATAAAAATTTGTGTGAGCCAGGGACCCTGTAATATCTGTCAGGCTTGCTGGGAGCTGGAGGCAAGGAGTCAAGGGTCAAGCTTGACTCCGAAAACACATCATCCACAATGTCTAAAACAGGGGGTATGGCTAAAGGCCTGTGCTGAGGGAGAAGAAAAATCTGAGCCTATTTTTTTGATTCTGAGAAATCTTGACTCTCCCAGTGAAAATGCTCCCTCAAAGTATGCAAGGTTTCTCCACATGAATAATCCTCAGGAGGTGATGCAGATGGTATAGACTCCTCTGCATCAGAATACTCATAGGGAGGTATAGATAATTCCTGATCAGAAGAAATAGAAATCTGATCTGAAGACTCATAATCAGTGTCTTGCCTAGGCCTCTTATCAGGAGGGGGGGGGGGGAGGGAACCCCCGATCAAGGTAACAAGGTCTTCAACCATTTTGATCATCTGTTTTTTAGGCATAGAGGCCTGTGCACGTGGCTCATGCATCATTTTTTTAGTTTTAGAAGTTGCTTTTGTCTTTGGTTTTGCAGCTGTCGTCAGTTTGATATAAAAATGTTGAGTCCTGAACACACCCTCAGAAGCCGGTGCCTGCTCAGCGGCTCCGGACCCATCCGAGGGAGATGCATCTGTGTGTCCAACACTTTGAGTGTCACTCGGCGTGCCTGCGACTCGAAAGTAGCGGGCATCAGGGGCTGCGAAAGCTCCTCACCAAGTACCGGCGACTGGCTTAGGAGAAGCTTCATCGTCGGTTTTGGACCTCGACTGTCTGTCTCTGTCCTTTTCTTTGCATTTTTTATGTACTTCGGGAAGTCCGGATTGCTATCCGACGACATTTCTGGGTAGTTAAATCTGTTTCCAAAATACTTTGAGGCAGAAATATACAGACGCTTAATAGTGCGTTGGTTAAATCTAGCATAAAACCGACAGCCAGGCATGTTGTGATCAGGGCCAAGGCAAGGAATACAGTATTAAATCCTTATGAAGTATTTGCTTCCCACAAGTAATACAATTATTAACTTTTTCTGACATCGGTATGGAGCAAGAAAAAAGTTTCCCCAACGGGGTACTTAGTGAAGACTTCGGTTCTGAAACTCAAACTGGAATATTTCAGGGGTCGGCCAACCGGCACTTGCGAAATGCTTCTGCTTCGGGCACCGCACGGCAAGAAAGACTAAAGAAAATGGCGTTGGCTGCTTGTTTTATACCCCTGATGACCTGATGTCATAGAAGAGGAGACAGCAACCAACGCAGGACCCAAGACTTTGGAATTCAAACCGACTGAGGGCAACCTGCCAGCAGATTACCCAAATGTAATGACTGCAACAGTGAAACACGAAGAACATCCAGTACTAGCAACTTACAGAACAATGCAAGCTACATCATTTACCATGAATCTGGCATAGAAGACCAAGTAGATGTCCATATGTTAAATATGCCAAAATGTATGTGTGTAAGCTTTTGAGGGATGGGTGTTGGCTGAGTAGTAATAGCCATCACTGCTGAGTCAGGATCTCCTTCTCTCAACTTTGTAATTTGCTCCACCACAGAGCAAACTATTTGCTGGAATTACTAGTAGTAAACAAGTATGTTCTCCACAGCAAGTCCTGTCTGTGGTGGTCGTGCGAGGAAGGATAGTGGTGAATGTTTCTGCGCAAGTTGTTGGGCGCAAATAAAAAACCCTGAAGAACACCTTTAAAAAGTACACAACTCTGGTTTCGCATAGTTAGCCCAATGGTCTAGAGCCCCTGGTAGGGTGGCCACCTTTTCAAATGCCCAAAGTGGGACATTTTTTGTAGAAACGTTAGATTTTTCAAGGCAAAACATACCCATGGCAAGTACAAATGAAAGAACTTCACTTATTTTGCCAAAACAAAAGCTTATTCTTGTAGCATTTGAGTTGCTTATTCCGTTTCTTATAATATTAAGGTGATTCTGATAGAAAATAACTGTTTTATGCAGCTATTAAAGAAAATATAGTAAATATTTTTGTCGGGCAGCCACGGTGGTGCAGCGGTTAGCATTGCTGCCTCACAGCAAGAGGTTCTCCGGTTCAATTCTCGGCTGGAGTGCCTTCTGTGGGGAGTCTGCATGTCCTCCCTGTGATTGCGTGGGTTTACTCCCACATCCCAAAGACATGCAGTAGGTGGACTGGACACTCTAAATTGACCCTGTGTGTGTGCCTTCTGTGGAAGGTTGGGTGCCGTGCTGGCAACTCAACACTGAAAAACTCCACTGCCAATCATGAGCGGACAGAAGATCCGCTGTGGCGACCCCTAACCGAGAAAAAGCCGAAAGAAGAAGAAGTCAAAGTGGGACTGGTGGTAACCCTAGCCCCTAGTACCCGACTACCTTAGTGTTAAATGAAATTTAACACGCATGCCCAATTTATCCCTACGTTATCAATGAAAACAGTTTCCCTTGTACAGCTAAGGCAATGGACATTACAAAGGACACGACGTCGGTTCTTGATCCACAAAGGAGAGTAATTCTACACTTCTTCTTTTACTTACCCCAAGCTGCCACGCAGTCGATCTGCAGGGGTAGCTTTTCCAGAATAAGGACCGATTCAAACGCGTCATGCATAGTTACTACTACGTGCGGGTCTCCTCAGACGCAAGAAGGGCGTCCCACTGTCGAATCGTTGGGGCTTCAGACTAGATCCTTTCTACAGTCTGTGTTAGCATACACTTTCTCCGAACTCACATTTTCAGATACCCGGGATCGCTTGCCGTTTCTCACTAAAATCATTCGGTGGCCCTTACACTTAACTAAAACAGCTTGTACACTGTTGATGGGAGCACATATTCCAACATAAATCCATTAGTGTACAAACACATGTTCTAGTTTACAAAAAAAAATAATTATTGCTAATTTACAATCCCATTACTCTGTTTCCTTCCTTGTTTGCTTCTAGTCTGTCACCGCCTCCATATATTCACGTGATCTGGATAAGATGACATTAATCACGTGTTTCAGAGGGAAAAAAATACCCACCACGGTCCACGTTCCTGGGTCCCGTGATAGTTTCATCGTACTAGCTCCACATTTAAAATGTAACCATTCACATTTCATTCATATCCCTTATGATTTAGTAGAACAAAACGAGTGCGGAAATGCAGTAGTAAGAGTAGATACGATCACATTTAATCGCTGTATTCTCCATTCGGCTTGCAAACTTTTGTTGTTGTCAGTCTGTTGGGTCTATAAGGTATACACTTTTCCTTGCTGTTGAAATCTCACAATATTATGTGTAGCGTGATAAGCGGCACCTGTATCTTTAAGGGGGCGTTGCCATTAGGTGAGTCCGTGTTCCATGTGATTGATCCAGCAGTAATTATTCGTATTTTAATGCTTTCAAGAGGAGAAGAGTTTCTATAATTGCTCATCTCGGTCATGTGTAGCAGTTTACAGGGTACATAAAGTACGTGGTATTGTTTTGGGGCTTCTGAAGAGATTTTGTGCAGTTTGCATTTTGTTTTGTCTGACGGATGCATCTGTATTACATCCTCTACATGCAGTAACAGGGCATAGCCAAAATGTCCCCGATTTTGCCTCATAGGAGTCCAGTCAGTCAGTAATGCAAGATATTAGAGTTTCATTCTTATTCAGCAAATACATGATAGTGTAAAAAATGTTGTTCTATTACCTTTATAAATGGAGTATTTCTCCCCGGGCTTCTGCTGAAAATGGGCTCCTACCGAGTCAGACTTCCCCGTATCAATGAACAAATAAAGTGAATTCGAATAATATTTGAAAACGGTTCCTGAATTCGAGCCTTTGTCCCCCTTCATATTCTGAGCATTACCGTGATTCTTGAACAAATAAGTTGAGAGATAAAGAACAGACATATCTCTCAATAGTTATAATTTAGGCATAGCACTATTTAATTTACTTATTTTAATTACCGGGATAGAACACTAAGCAGATTTGGCCAGTTGCATGCACAGTCAGGGTTGCAAACATTGTACTGTAGGAACAACACGTAGTTATTTACTGTGTGAACTGTAAAACATTTAAATGAGAATGTAATGCAAAGCAAGTGTAGCACATAAAATATGTACATATTTACAAATGATGGTCACATCACATACACAAGTGTGGCTGAAGAATAACATAGTGAAAGTTGAGGAAGAGGATTTTCTATTAAACAGTGTATCTAAAAATTAAAAACTGTCGCAGCGTTACGGAGTATAAACTGTTAACCGGGAGAGTTAATATAGCAATAACCCACGCCTGGGTGTGGGTAATGCTAAATTTACCCACAGTTGGCGTGGTTTGGTCCCGAGGGCGAAGCCCTCGGGACCAAACAAAGCCAACCGTGGGACCAAACAAAGCCAACCGTGGGTAAATTTAGCATTACCCACACCCAGGCGTGGGTTATTGCTATTATACCATGACATTATTTAAGAAAAGAAACTATTACTTTTCTTAAATAATGGCATAGTATAATGCCTGTTTGCTGCCCTTCCGCAGATGTCTGGCATCCGCGGCAGTTCTGATGTACTGCGCGCCTGCGCAGTACATCAGAGTTGAGCAAAACGGAGAAAGCAAGATCTCCGTTGCTTTTTATGTTCGCTATGTTAAATGAGTTTAACATAGCGAGGCAGTTTTAAAATAAGCAACGGAGATGTCTGTTGCTTATTTTAAAGCTGTCTCGCTATGTTAAACTCATTTAACATAGCGAAACACTAAAAAAAAAGCAACGGAGATCTTGCTTTCTCCGTTGCTTTAACACTGTCTCGCTATGTTAAATGGGTTTAACATAGCGAGACAGCTTTAAAATAAGCAACGGAGATCTCCGTTGCTTATTTTAAAGCTGTCTCGCCATGTTAAACCCATTTAACATAGCGAGACAGTGTTTTAAAAAAACGAGTTATACTAATGGAAAAAAGTCCGGGCGACCGGACCTTTTTCCATTAGTATAACTCGATTTACAACGGGCACGCTGGCCAATCAGCATGCACGTTTTGGGGGGGTCATGGTATAATAAACGTCTTTTAAGCACGTTAGATGGGGACATTTTGTAAAATAAGTTAGCAGCTAAGAACACAATGGTTTCAATCTATCTTGCTGTTTTAAAAATCGTGACTCTCCACTGAAACTTAATTTTTTAGACAAGTAAAACTTAAGTTACCTACTTTCACATCTAACTTCCCTAGTGCACACTACAGTGTTTAGGATAAACCATTTTTTTTTTCATCTTACCTTTAAGCATCCCTGTAACTAGCACTTGCTTTAAAACCGGCTGGAAAGCACTAGGAAGCCTTAAACTGATAAAAGCACTAAACTCTCCTTGTTAATAAGGAGAAATTAATTGTAGGCACCAGACAGCCTATAATTACAAAGTACTTTGCTAAGGTAAGGGAAAACAGCTCTTGTACTTCACAAAAGAAAAAGCACCAAACCAGGCATGTCCAAGAGTCAGCTTCTGGTGATTTCTCCTGTCCACCTGGTGAACCTGAGCAGACTGGGAGCAATGCACCAATTGCCTCATGTACACAGACACCCTTCCCCCCCTACCACCCAACACTACAACCTGCGAGAGATGCACTTACACAGCCAAACAGGAAGCAAAGCTCTCTCCACCCAAGATTGTGCTAGACAGTCAAGAGGAGAAGGTTACTGTCCAAGTAACAAGGACCTCCAAAGCTGAAATGCAAACAAACACCAATCACAACCAGTGTCACATAGCTCACAACACCAGTGTGCCACCCAACAACAGCCCCTAAGGCAAGACAGCGTACCCAAAACTTTAGTCATAGGTGACTATAGTCAGACACACTGATGTCCCATTCACCAGGCTGAACAAGGAGAAAATTACAGTCAGCTGCCTGTCGGGTTCCAGGATCCACCACCACATAACGCATGCACTCAAGTCACTCCACAACAAGTACAAATATGACTCTGTCATTGTCCATGTTGGAGTGAATGACTTGAGACGTACCTCCCTGGACTACATGAAAAGAGACATGGAAGAGCTCTCGGATCATGTGGCCCCAGGCAGGTATGACCCTAGCCCTGAGTAGCATCCTGCCTTCACTCAGAATGATACCACAGTATAAGGACAAAATGATTGACTTCAACAAATGGCTAAGCTTCTGGTGTCATTCAAAGGGGATCCAGTATCTGTCTGCCTGGGATGATATGATCGACAGACCACGAAGCTTTGCCAGAGATGGTCTTTAGCTGTCAACTCTGGGATTCAGGTTACTCTAAGGCTCTTGCCACCCCTATAATGCCTTTTTTAGGCAAAGTTCAAAGGACAAAACCATCACCGTAACAGATACAAGCATGCAAAATCTGAAGGTAATGCTACTCAATGCTAGAAGTCTAAACCTCAAAATGCACTCTCTCGAGGCACTCCTAAAAATGGAGAACATCGATATCTGTGCAGTAACTGAGACCTGGTTCAAGGCTCCAGAGAGCACCCACGCAATACCAGGCTACAACTCTTACCACATTTTTCGGCCACCGAAACACTAAAGGTGGAGGAGTGTCCATATTCACCAAGGATATTCACACCACCAGGCTAGTTGCCCAACACAATGTGTCTGAAATTCTCCAGGTGTAACTAACATTAGGTAAGACTGCACTCCAAATTGTAGCTTGCTACAGATCCCCCACCATGCCCCAAGATTCTCACTACACCTTTCTAAACATACTGGAAAATATTAAGATACAACCAAACACCCTAATACTGGGTGATTTCAACTACCCTGTCATTAACTGGGAAAACTACTCATGTACCAACACCTTTGCCCAACGGTTCTTGGAATTCATAAATTTCAATGCCCTGGATCAACTAATCCATAGTCCCACCAGGGGCTCCAATATCCTAGACCTGGTCATTACCACCATGGGAAATCGATGGTCCACACCTATGGCCACCCCCTCATTGGTCAGGTCTGACCATAAGCTAATCACCCTTGACATCCACATCCCTCCCCCACTCCCCAGTAAGGAAACCTCCGTAAAAAACTTCTCCAAAGCCAACTTCATGCTACTCAATTCAGAAGTGACAAACTTCATGACACCCATGCAGACAGGAACTGAATGTTCGACTGCTGAATTCTACACTAAGGCACTGTACGAGCACATCCACTTGTGAATGAATCGTGCCATCCCAAATAGAACCAAGATGCTCTCCTCCAAAAAAGAAAGCCAATCTGGTGGTCCCCTGCCATAAACGAACTTTACAACAAAAGGAAGAAACTGTTGCAGAAAAGAGGAAAATCCCAGGATAAAAAAAAAATCCCTTACCAGCCTCAGTAAGAAGCTGAGATCCCCTCATAAAATCCTCCAAAGCTAGTTATGAAAATAAAATTGCCAAAGATTCCAAAGACAACCACAAGGCATTCTATAGCTATGTCAAGAATCTAAATGGCAATGCTCAGATCTGCTCTGAGCTGCAACAGAATGGCATTAAATATACCAATCCTAAGGAAAGGATAGTGCCAATATCCTGGTAGATCGATTCAGTGCCAACTTCACCACCCTTTCATCCCTAAAGGGCCCATCTCAGTACCAAAAGATTGCCAAATTCCGGTAATAACGGCCACAGAGGTAAAAAACGCACTCTCCAAAGCTAAGAATACAGCATCCATGGAACCATTTGACATCCCAGGCTGTGTACCACATGAACTACAAAATGAACTGGCACCTCACCTAACTGTCATGTTTAATCATAGCCTCACCTCAGGCTTCATGCCCACTGAGTGGCACACAACTACAGTTATCCCACTCCACAAGGGGGGATCCACTTTGGATCCTGGGACCTACCGCCCCATCAGCCTGACGAGCCTGATCTGCAAGGTCATGGAATGTATTATCATGGAACTTATAAACAAAGACATTGGCAACCATCAAACACTGGACCCCACCCAGTTTGGGTTCGTGAAAGGCCGATCTTGTCTCCTGAACCTGACTGACTTCTTTGAATCAGTCTCCAGAGTTGTGGACGAGAGTAAGGTGGTCCACACAGCCTATCTGGACCTCGCCAAGGCCTTTGACACCATCCCCCACTCTGGAATCATAGATAAACTTACTAAGCTGGGCATAAATCCCTACGTCACTCGGGTTGCCAACTGGCTTACTGACAGAACCCACACTGTAAAAGTAGCCAACTCCAAATCCAGCTCCAGACAAGTGGAGTACCTCAGGGTTCAGTCCTGGAACCACTCTTGTTTGACATCTACTTCTCTGAAGTACAGGCCAATACTAAGGGACTCTGGCTAATAAAGTTCGCAGATGACGGCAAACTGGGAGCCATTACTGAATCCCCAAATGATGTGGATATTCTACAAAAGGGCCTTACAGAAACAGATGCTTGGTGCCAGAGCCATGGGCTCAAGCTCAATGCCAAGAAATGTATAGTTATCCCCTTTTGGAAAAAACATGTACCCTTGAATTACCACATAGGTGGCAGTACACTAAACACCGTAAGTTTGATAAGAGACTTAGGGACACAAGTGGACAGTGGTCTCACCGTCGATAATCACATCACCAAAACAGTCAGGAAATCCTTCTATGTGGCACACCTCATCATCACTAAAGGCTTTTCATTCAGAAAAAAGGAGGTCATTGTCCCACTGTACTCATCCTTCATTAGACCCATTATAGAATACAACGCCTCGTTTGGTATGTACCTCTCAAGACATCTGCAACAACTGGAAAGGCCACAGAAATACCTCACTAAAAGAATCACAGGCCTAAAGCAGATGCCCTATGCTGACCGTCTAAAAAACTCCAGCTATACTCTGTCGCACATCGTCTACTCAGAGGCAATCACTGCTTAACATACAAGGCCATGTCAAACCCAGAGCTGTTGGCCATGCTACAATTAAAGAAATCCCAATCCCTCAGAGACACTTGCTCCAAGGATCTAAACCTTGCCATCAGAATGAACAAAACATGTGGAGGGATAGGTTCCTGGCCCAGAGACCTCCCAGACTCTGGAATAGACTGCCCATACATGTCAAGCAGAGCGCTTCTTTGGCTTGCTTCAAAAGGAACCTTGACGACTGGATAGGAGAGAGGAAATTCACCTCGGGGATCATGTCAGTCACCCTGCTAGACAGAGGTCCAGGGAAGTAAATATTGTGGGAAGAAATAGCCAGGGAATTGTTATGGCTAGGCTTGTATAGGCCCTAGGGCTGATAGCCTAGTACCAACCTATGAGTAAGAGGTAATGGCAAAAGAGAGGGGAAGTAGAAATTGGAAAGAAATTTGGAATTGGAAAAACATAAAAGGAGGTAGTTTATAAGTCACAGAAGTCTTTGGGATGAAGACAAGTAAAAGGGTAAGCAGTACTGGACTTGTAAGAGGATTAGGGAGTTAGGTGATCTATCATACTGTCTGACATTTGCACTTAAAATGAATAGATAGTGTTTGAATTGAGGTCTGAAGTGTTTGTAGTCTATTTCAGGAAGGTAGTGTGGAAGTGATTGCCAAAGCTTAGGGTCAAGAACGGAGAAACCATGGTCAGTGGAAATGTAATTTTGTGGATGGAGTTAAAGCAGTAGGACCTAATGAGACTTGGTTTTTAAGACTGCAGCTTTGGCTGGATATGAGAAGTCTCACTGTGAGAGACAATGGGATGGCTTAGTGCAAGGTGTTAAAAAGAAGGAAGCCAAGAAGGTTAGTTCTGCTTTAAATGGGGAGCCACTTTGTCTTTTTAAGGATGCCACTGTTATTATTTTTGCCTTCAGAGTTAACCTTGTTCCTCCTAGATATACAGGTTTTTCTTAATGGCATTAGACTAAATTCAGCATATACAATCATTCCTTAACACTGACTCTGAGAAACTGTTTCTCTGTTTCTGGCCTTCTGCTATGAGTTTTAAAACTTGGTGCTGTAATTTGCAGGAAGATTAGCTTACTGGGCCAGCCTCAGTTCGCATTTTGTAATAATAAATTTAATGATTCCACTTCCATTTCTGTGTATTCATATTATCAATGTTAAATGGAAGGATAAAAGCACTCTCTGAGCTCCTCACTTGAGATGTGCTGTGGTTATAAAACATGTTAATATTGTCTCTTGCACAGAACGTATGTCAGGATAAAGTTCAGTGACTCGTACAGCTCAGTCTGATATTCACAAACATATCACTGACTCAAGTGCTGAGACATTGTTTTGCTTTGGATTTTAATAAGCAGAACATAATCCTGCCCATACAAAAATAACTCACAGGGCTAACTGCTCTGGGCTCTATCCTTTGTGAATCCCAGGACATCGGAATAATAAAGGACACAGTCTCCTTAATAAGTATAGACAATGCCATCTTTAAGTAAGTCTTAGGAGGAGACTTGGACCTAATATTTGAAGGGATGCAGGAATTCACACATGTTAAAATTATAGTGTTGCCACAGTCAGAGAGACTACCCTTTGCCCTAAGTAGATTGTATTTTTTTCATCAAGGCTTCAATCATATTAGCTTCCAAATATGCTACAAAGTCCAGAATATTCAGAATTTTTGCTTGAAAGTGTTTACATTGGTATTTGTATACCCCAGCAGACTCCAAAAAAATGTTTCCTCCTGTAGATGGCAAATGGTGTTATGGAAAAGAAAGAGGTAACTTGGAACTTATGTTTTGGGAGTGTAACGAGATGACAGACTTTAAAAATTCTCTAGAGAGTACTTTGTCAGAAATATTGGGTGAGCAAATGGGTGTAAGTACAGAAATTATTTATTTATTTTTTGTGCTGGGATGCAGAGTCTGAATTGCCCAGACATAGTAAGGCCTTGTTAAGTTTAATTCTGGTGGCTACCAAAAAAGCAGTTACTAGAAAATGGAAATCAAACTCTAAACCAAATGGAATTAGTGAATATTATAACAGAGATAAAGGAACTGGAAGTGGGATCTTTAGAAAAGGGTATGAGCAAATTACACAGAAAAAAATGGAAACTGTTGAAACAATACATGCAGAATATTTTTTGGAAGAGGACTGAGGTTTAATGGAAGGCAAGTATTGATCAATTTATGTAATGTTGGATTGATGATAATTGTGTAAATGTGCACGTTAACATAACATAAAAAGCGTTCTTTCAGCTGTCATTCATTACCTACAACTTACCCTACAAGCTCTTGTAAGTCTTTCTTATACTTGGAAAACTTTAGACAGCCTCAAATATAAGGCTCACAATTCTAATTTGTTCCCCATTACATCTCCAACAATATTTACTTGATCTTACAAATATTTTACTTTTTCTGGAGTATAAAAATATTTGTGGAGACATTTCCAGGCAAAGATTCTTAATTTCCTGGATTTGGTGGCATACCTGGGGCTGTTACAGATTTCACCCCACTGTCCATCCATTATTTCCAATTCCACTAATCTCTTTACAATCTTGAATTTATTTACTCAATAACTTTCTATTGTTAGCATTCATTGCATTGTAAATTCTGCTTACCTGTCTGTTGTTGTGTGCTAAATGTGATTTAGGTTCTATTAATAATTCAATCAACTCTGGCTTTTGTAAATTTTGCCTCAGGGTTTCCCTATCGTATTGTCTTAGAAAGTTTAGTAATCCTTTATACGTAACCATATCCTGATGCGTTGGTGCATACTTTCTTTTAAATTCTATCAATGTCACTATTTTCTTTGCATTTCTTAATTGTTCACAGTATAAAATCTGCTCTTCTCTCACTCACCATCTTATCAATAGATTCGTATTAACTGATTTATGTATAACTAACCCTATCATCCACAACTTCCAAAGTAAGTATTATTTCTCTGTCCAACACTGATTCAGCTTCACATATACCTCACTCAGTTGTTTATCCTTGTTCCTTCATTCAGCCCTTGTGACCAAATTTTAAGTTTTTTGGTTACCTCTATACACACCCTTGGTTTAACATCAGGTCTTTCAATTTAGAGCTTTATCCATTATTTTGTATTAGGAAGACTGGTCTTATTTGTCCAGCTTTATGGTATTGCCATGTCTGGGCAATTTGTATTCTATAGCCTAGCTCAAAAGAATAATTTCCCTAGTTACAACATTTTGCTCTCTCAGTATTCCTGACAAAGTACTCTAGAGAACTCATTACATTCCTAAAAACATGCTCCCAATTACCTCCCTCTGTCCCATCATACCTCTAGCATTTTGTATCTATCTGAAGAAAAAATTATCAGAAGTCTGCTTGGGGTATAAAAATAGCTATACAAACATTTTCTAACAAAAATTATAAACCTATTTATTTCATCATACTCCCCCTGTTTCATCCCCACCCGTTTCCAATTTGATTTATAACCTTATGCTGGTGTTAGTATATGAGCCTTAACTGCATATTTCTAAAGTATTCCTTCTAATCAGGTCATCCTAAAACAACTAGTTCTTTAGGGAGAATCAACTTATTCCACTTATCACTTCCCCTCTTCCTTTACCAAACAATATGTTTCAACTTTCTATTAATTATGGTCCAAATTTTGCTCTGGCTGATAAAAATACACCTGTCTTGTATATAAAACAAAACAGACTAGAGACTTTTTCACTGCTTATATCTTACTATTCATATCCATAATCAACAACTTGAAGCTTTATCGTTTTTCATTTTTTCATTATCTTTTGTTTGGTGTCTTCCCACATATCTTTAGCTGTTATAATATAATAATTTTAATCCATATACCTAAATACGTATTATGTCCACTTAAATATGGGGATTGCTTAACTAATTCATGTGTGAGGCATAGGGATACATAGTTTACCACTATAGCCTTTGTTTTATCTTCATTTATTTTATTTCCAAAAAAGATATGAAACTGTTTCAGAATGGTCCACAACATGAAATGTCCTTTCTCAGATTTATCAAGTACAAAATAATATCATCTGAGAATAAAACTAACTTTTCTTGATTACCATACTAGATATAGCCTTGAATTTGTGAGTCTCTTGTTTTCTTTGCAGTGGCTCTAAATATAAAGTAAATAACAAAGGGAAAGAGGACACCCCTTACTGGCTCCTCTGTTCAAACAAAGTTTTACCAGAGAGGAACCCTCACATCTTAATTATTGTCTTCGGCCCTTCATATATCCTCCAAATTAAATACATTATTCAATCAGGGAACACACATTTTACAATTACCCTACTCATACAATTCCAGCTTACTCTATCAAATGCCTTCTGTATATCAAGACCCAACAGCATTAGTGGTGTTTTCTTACACTCTGCTTCCCTCTGGATTATTGTTGTTTAGTTAATGCTGTAAGATGTTTGCCTCCCCTGTACAAAACCACAGTGATCCATATCTATCAATTTTGGCAACATCTCTGCCATTCTCTTAGTTAGCATAGACATAATCACTTTATAATCCATCATTTAAATTTGAAGCTGGGCCTCCTGAAGGTTCTTTACACTCTTACCATAACACAGCTACCACAGCTTTATTCCAGGATGATGGTACTTTCCACTCTTTTAAAATATTGTTAGACAAAAACTTTACAATTTGTATCACTTTCTTTCCTTACAACTTCCAAACTTCCACAGGAATAACATCTTTTCCTGGAGACTTCCCTGTTGCTTGATTATACATTATTATTTTCATCTACTCTTCTTATTTTAGCTATTAATTGTTGAGCCCCATCTGCCTCTAATCTTGGCATAATTAGACCTTCTATAAATATTTCCATTTGTGCATTTTTTTGTCTCCACATCCTCAGCTTTATAGAAATTTTCACAAAATGTTCAAATATCTGTAATATCTCTATAGGATCTTTGGCTATTTTTCTTGTTATATGCTCCCTACGTTACATATTTTTCTACTTTCTGTTGCATTTGAGCTGTTTTCAAAAATAGTTTCTTAAGAACAACTTTTCTGAACTCATGTATATTATCCAAATACTCCCTTATTTTTCCTTGGGCACTTTTCACTTGCTCCTCTTCTTGCTTTGTGAAATCTCTCTCATTCTGCAACACTTTAACCTTTGTCAACCTCAATATATAATTCCTATTGATTCTTTTCCATATTTCTCTATTTCTTATTTCTATCATATTTAAACTCCCACTCACTAGCTATCCCTTCTGCAGAAACCTGTAACTTCCCTAATAACTCTCAAATAATTTCCACTACCCATTTCTTACATTCTTCTCTGTTTAATAGATAAGTCAGAAAATGTCAGTGTCTCATTTTTACTTCATTACCTTGCATTTTTAGTTGAGTTTTTATTGGTGCATGAGCAGAAATAGTCAATGGATGTGTTTCAAAGCTTTCAATTAAATATACATGTCCTGTGAAATATAATTTATATCCAATTTAACCCAATTATTGTACCATCGGGAATAATACGTAAATTCTGTATGGGTCCCTACTACTGAATTCACAGCTTCCACACCAAACTTTCTCATATATTTCTTCAGAAAGTTACCCTCTTTTGCCATACTTGCTATGTTGCTGTCTACAAATGCAATGCCACTGTCATTGCTAATGATACAAAGAATATATTGGATACCTGTACTACATTATGCTGACACTCTGTATTGTCACCAGCATTAAAACAGCAGTCTATTGTGACTTTGCAAGGTTTGCTGAAATCCCCTAGAGAGTGGAATGTTTTGATTAGGGTCTCCATGGAAACAATTAGGATCTAAATTGAAGAACAAGTTAGGAGCCAGTTATATATAGGGGAAAAATCCTGGAAGCCTGCAGTCTCTGGTGAACTGTTACTATGGACATGCATTTGATAAAAACCCTGAGGCTAAGGTAAGACCAAAAGGAACATTTTTAGCTGCCAATGACTGACTCCTACCTGGAAGCATGAATATCTCAATTCCTTGACAATCTTTTATGTAAATAGGCATCCTAGATGACCACATAGCATATCCTGTCTCCTTCTAATAGACATGGAAGGAAGGACACCATCAGCTATATGAAAGGCTACTTTGGGATAAAAGTGTATAGGCTTCAAGTCAAATAGGTTCATAGGTAGGTGCTAGGCTATCTGCCTGAAGGCATTTATAAACCTAGCCAGAATGTGTTGGCTTTCGCCACCCCCTTAGATTAGTTCCCTGTGCTTCTGTCCAGCAGAGCAATTGACGTGATCCCCGGGGTAAACTTTCTGTTCTCCATCCACTCGTCAAGGTTTCTCTTGAAAAGGGTTAGTGAGGAGCTCTGCCTAATGTAGATTAGAATCTTGTTCCAGAGCATGGGAAGTCTCTGGGACAGGAATCTATCCCTCCAGCATGTCCTATTTATTGTAGTGGTGAGGTTTAGATCCCTAGAGCATGTGGCTCGAGGGGATCTGGTTTTCTTTAGGTGGAGCATGTCCATCAATTCTGGGTTGGACATGGCCTTGTATGTCAGGCAGAGATCACCTCTGAGTAGGCGGTATACAACAGAGAACAGCTGGAGCTTTTTCAGTTGAGCTGCATAAGGCATCTGTCTGAGGCCTGTGATCCTCTTGGTGAGGTACTTCTGTGGTCTTTCCAGCTGTTGCAGGTGTCTTGTAAGGTACATCCCAAATGGGGTATTGTACTCTATGATGGGTCTGATGAGTGATGCGTAGAGGGGCACAATGACTTCTTTCAATCTGGATGCAAACCCTTTTGTGATTAGGTGGGCCACAAAGAAGGATTTTCTAACCACGTTGGCAATGTGATTATCAAAGGAGAGGTTACTATCTACTTGGGTCCCCAGGTCCCTTATTACTTCTTCTGTATTTAGGGGGCTACCACCTATGTGGTAGTTTGTGGGTACTTTGTTTTTTCCAGAGGGGATGACTATGCACTTTTTGGCATTTAGCTTGAGGCCATGGTTTTGACACCAGGTATCTGTTTCAGTGAAACCCTTTTGGAGGATGTCTGTGTCAGCCAGAGAGTCAATTATAGCACCTAGTTTGCAGTTGTCTGCATACTTGGTCAGCCATAGTCCTCGTGTGCTTGCCTGTACCTCTGAGAAGTATATGCCTAACAGGAGGGGTCCTAGGACTGTGCCCTGGGGAACGTCACTTGTAACCGGTTTACAGTCAGACCTGGCTCCTGCAATCAGGAATTGCTGATTTGGCTCATAAAAGATAAGATGCCATCCAAATGGTGGCCTAAAGTCTTTTTTCTGTGCAGTAAAAAGAACTTTGTATAAAAGCCAGCTCTTTTTGGTGTGGTAGGATCCCTTGGATGGCTTATTTTGTAAGAAGGGTAAAAACCTTCCTCCTTGTGGAGATTTCTTGATGGGACTAAACATCGGGTAAGGAAGAAATAGTGGGACAGACTGAGTCTGGAAAACGATCTTGTACCCTCTGGGTAGGTTTGTCCTTATCCACATCTGATCTGATGGATTTCATTGCATCCAAAGTGGGACAGTCTGCCTAGGCATTAGGATCGCTCCTATCTGCCTATGGGTGGAATGTGGTCTCCTAGGGTTTGCAAAGAAGTTTTGCAATTGACCTTGCTGGCATATTCCCTGGTCAGTGGTTACTGTCACAGTCTTTGTGTGTTAAAGCTAAAATACATTTAGCAGTGACTCCTCTGCATCCCTGAAGATGTGCTAAAGTGGTTGAAATCGTGTATAGCCATAGCTTTGAAGGTTTCACTATCCATTTTCACATTTTCAAGTTAAGCCTTACTCCATGGAACAAAGCTGCAGATACATTTAAATGGCAAGTCCAAAAAGGCTGACTTGATGAAGACTATACAATGGAACCATGTGTACTAGCACATAGCAATGCCAGATCCCACAGCTGTGGCCATCCTTTTTGTGGCACTACAGTGAATGCACATCATAAGATTTTAAAGTAGATGAGGGATATGAAGGCATCTTATCTTTTATAAGACAAATCAGCAACTGCTTAACTATATGGTACATGTCATCAGTGATATTATGCTCAAAATTCACTATATGTGCCATGTAATTTAGTGCCTTCATAAGAGAGATGGTGGATGCAGGCATATGCTTTCCAAACTTGACCACTACTCTGGATTCCTTACGTGTTTATGGAGAGCTGCTGTCTGGATGTGAGAGGGTGTCAAAACTTTTTAAAAGGTGCTGCTGAGAATAGGGTACCAATGCCTAGCTTGGGTGTCTTAGACCAAAAGTCCCACTCTCTTGTGGGGTAGAGAACGAAGTAAGCCTTTTCAGGGACTGGGGCCATAGTGTCAGGGTTTCCATAAGACACCTTGGTGGCATTCATTTGGATGTCAGCAAAAGGAGGTACAATCCAAAAGGATTGCTGAATATACCTAAAGGTCATCTCGATTCTCCATTGTGCGGACGACACTTGGTCACTGGTCCATCTTCTTACTGTTATGACTTCCAGATATTCCCCCCCTCAGGATTATAGAGAGCTGGCATCTGCCACATTATTTATATCTACAGTAAGAGATTCTGAAGGGTAGTAAAAATATTTAGTTTTAAAATGGGGATTCATGGGTCTCTTTGGTGGCAGAGTTTAAAGAGGAGACCTGTTTTACTGAAAATGCTCTGCTGGGGAATTCCAAGATGACTGCACACTGAGTAACAGCTTAATTTCACCCTCCTAGGGTGAAAACAGAAACTCAGAAAACATAGCCAGTGAATTTGCCTTTTTGCGTAAATTTCAGTTACTGGCTGGTAAATATACTGCCTGGATGCCAGCAAAGAAGAAATTTAGAGAACCTGAAAGAAAATCAACCACAAAAGGTGAGGAGAAAACACTGTCTGGGCAGAATCCTGTAGCTGATTAGCAAAACAGCAGTTCAAGCACCAGCTTTAGTGCAAGACATGACTTCCAGTAATCTAGAGGAAAAAAAAAATAAGTCAATTTTGCTGATAGTTGATTAAAATAAATGAAACACTGAAGGTGTATATCAATTCAATTAACAAAAGGCTGAAAACATGGAAGAAGCTTAAACAGATATTTAGATGAGCTGATAAAACTGCAAAAAAACAGAGGTCAAAATGAAGAAAAGGCTTGCAGAGTATGAAACTGCACAAGAAGAGATGCAAAAAAAAAATAGTACAATTAGAGGACAGAGTACATAGGAAAAACCTGAGATCTTCTAATGTACCAGAGGAACTGGAAGGAACAGGATCTATTAATTTTATGAAAGCATGAATAAGCAACCGAACTGGTACTCCACAGCAGGAGTTGCTAATTCAAAAGGGTACACGTGTATGTTCCAAATCTGGCCATGAGAAAGCATCCAAGACCTCTAATCATAAAGATGCAATCCTGCTAACAGAAAGAGTTGAATCTGACAAAACTGTGGCAGAAGGACAAAGTACTAAAAGTTGGAGACAGATTGTTTGTGGAAGATGATTACTCGTACACCAGGCAGAAGAGAAGTTAATTTATTTCAGCAATCAGAAAAAACTAAATGAAAACTCCAGCCAAGCTAGAACTTCCAATGAGTGACCTCCCAAACCTCCTGTAACAGAGGCACATGGGATATATGCAAATGACCCTTATGATCATCAGGTGTTTCAGCTGCAATCAGGGAATGTCACAGGCAGGTGTGAGCTTCAAGCTGCTGTATCCAACTATCTACAGAATATTTATTCCTGGAGGGCCCAAGTTATTTTTTATGCAGAAAGTGCTAAGGAGGAAATATGAAAGTTTGTCCAACAAAAAGCTGTCAAACAGAAGGGGACTCTGTTTCTTATTCTTCTGATGATAAAGCTCATAGAGAGACAATGCCAGTGAAGCATTTTCCAATGTTCCAAAGACAAATGCTTGAAAGACAGAGAAAAGCACAGGGGTTGACTAGAAGAACCAGGAGTATGTTGAAAATGAACCAGAAACTGGAGATGGGAGATGGAGATCTACAGGAAGAAAACCAGCACCTATGAAATTAATGAATAAATGTGCAATTACAAAGCATCAATCATATTTGTGAAATGTAGCTGAACAAGAACGTCTAGAAATATTGGACTTTTTTGACTTTGTTAAACCTTTAGGGGACTCCAAAGCATATGCCTTACTTCATGTCATTAATGTTTGGAAGAACATTAACGAGAGGAGAACAGGAAGAAAAGAAGTAACTGTAGGTAAAACACTTTTTGTTCTTACCATTATTTTTGTAAAACATTACATATACTGCATCGTATACAGTAAAGCATTTTCAGTTATTTTTGTGTGTTAAAAGGATACTAAACTAAACTGGTGCCATTTTTATCCTTCTTTCTTCTTGTTTAAAAAATGTAGGCAGTGCAATGTAAAAAGAAAAGAAAGCCAGGACAAAAGCACTTTTAAGATAATACACCATAATCTTTAGTTGTTAAGATGAGGGGTGGGTTGTAACAGTATACAGATCATGATATTAATAAAACTGATATACTTTTTTTTTTTTACTTTTGCATAAGGGAACAACTGGATTAAGGCCCTTGGCTTCATCTAACAACAAATTTTAAGTGGAAGCAAGTAAATAAAAGAATACCGAATGTTCATAGGTTCATAGGTTGGTACTAGGCTATCAGCCCTAGGGCCTATACAAGCCTAGCCATAACAATTCCCTGGCTATTTCTTCCCACATTATTTACTTTCCTGGACCCCTGTCTATCAGGGCGACTGACGTGATCCCTGGGGTGAATTTCCTTTCTCCCATCCAATCGTCAAGGTTCCTCTTGAAGAGGTCCAAAGAGGCACTCTGCTTGACATGTATGGGCAATCTATTCCAGAGTCTGGGGAGTCTCTGGGTCAGGAACCTATCCCTCTAGCATGTTTTGTTTATTGTGATGACAAGGTTTAGATCCCTGGAGCGTGTAGCTCTGAGGGATTGGGATTTCTTTAAGTGTAGCATGTCCAACAGCTCTGGGTTTGACATGGCCTTGTATGTTAAGCAGAGATCGCCTCTGAGTAGACGATATGCGACAGAGTATAGCTGGAGTTTTTTAAGGCGGTCAGCGTAGGGCATCTGTTTTAGGCCTGTGATTCTTTTAGTGAGGTATTTCTGAGGCCTTTCCAGTCATTGCAGATGTCTTGAGAGGTACATACCAAATGGGGCATTGTATTCTATAATGGGTCTAACGAGGGATGAGTACAGTGGGACAATGACCTCCTTTTTTCTGGATGAAAAGCCCTTCGTGATGAGGTGTGCCACATAGAAGGATTTCCTGACTGTTGTGGCGATGTGGTTATCGAAGGTGAGACCACTGTCCACCTGTGTCCCTAAGTCTCTTATCACACTTTCTGTGTTTAGTGTACTGCCCCCTATATGGTAGTTCATGGATACATGTTTTTTCCCAAAGGGGATAACAATACATTTCTTGGCATTGAGCTTGAGCCCATGGCTCTGGCACCAAGCATCTGTTTCTGTAAGGCCCTTTTGTAGAGTATCCACATAATTTGGGGATTCAATAATGGCTCCCAGTTTGCAGTCATCTGCAAACTTTGTTAGCCAGAGTCCCTTAGTGTTGACCTGTACTTCAGAGAAGTAGATGCCAAACAAGAGCGGCCCCAGGACTGAACCCTGAGGTACTCCACTTGTCTGGAGCTGGATTTGGAGTCGGCTACCTTTACAGTGTGGGTTCTATCAGTAAGCCATTTAGCAACCCATTGGGTGACATAGGGATTAATGCCCAACTTAGTAAGTTTATCTATGATTCCAGAGTGGGGGATAGTGTCAAAGGCCTTGGCAAGGTCTAGATAGGCTGTGTGGACCACCTTACCCTTATCCATGGCTCTGGAGACGGATTCAAAGAAGTCAATTAGGTTCAGGAGACAAGATCAGCCCTTCACAAACCCAAACTGGGTGGGGTCCAGTGTTTGAAGGTTGCCAATGTCTTTGTTTATAAGTGCCATGATAATACGCTCCATGGCCTTGCAGATAAGGCTTGTCAGACTGATGGGACGGTAGTTTCTGGGATCCAAGGTGGATCCCCCCTTGTGGATTGAGATAACTGTAGCTCTGCGCCACTCAGTGGGCACGAAACCTGAGGTGAGGCTATGATTAAACATGACACTTAGGTGAGGTGCCAGTTCACATTGTAGTTCATGTAGTACACAGCCCGGGATGTCATCTGGTCCCATGGATGCTGTATTCTTGGCTTTAGAGAGTGCGTTTTGTACCTGTGTGGCCGTTATTACTGGAATTTGGCAATCTTCCGGTATTGAGATGGGCCATTTAGGGGGTGAGAGGGGGGTGAAGTTGGCACTGAATTGATCTGCCAGGATACTGGCAATATCCTTCGGATCAGTATATTTAATGCCATTCTGTTTTAGCTCAGAGCAGATCTGAGCATTGCCATTTAGATTCTTGACATAGTTATAGAATGCTTTGTGGTTGTCTTTGGAATCTTTGGCAATTTTATTTTCGTAACTAGCTTTGGAGGATTTTATGAGGCATCTCAGTTTCTTACTGAGGCTAGTAAGGGAGTTTTTTGCATCCTGGGATTTTCCTCTTTTCTGCAAAAGTTTCTTCCTTTTGTTGTACAGTTTGTTTATGGCAGGGGACCACCAGATTGGCTTCCTTTTTTTGGATGAGAGCATTTTGGTTCTACTTGGGATGGCACGATTCATGCATGAGTGGATGTGCTCGTACAGTGCCTTACTGTAGGATTCAGCAGTTGAACTTTCAGTTCCCATCTGCATGGGTGTCATGAAGTTTGTCACTTCTGACTTGAGTAGCATGAAGTTGGCTTTGGAGAAGTTTTTTATGGTCGTTTCTTTACTAGGGGTGGGGGTGGGATGTGGATGTTAAGGGTGATTAGCTTATGGTCAGACCTGACTAACGAGGGGGTGACCATAGGTATGGAGCATTGATTTCCCATGTTGGTAATGACCATGTCTAGGATACTGGAGCCCCTAGTGGGACTATGAATTAGTTGATCCAGGGCATTGGAATTTATGAATTCCAAGAACCATTGCGCAAAGGTGTTGGGACATGAGTAGTTTTCCCAGTTAATGGCAGGGTAGTTAAAATCACCCAGTATTAGGGTGTTTGGTTCTATCTTAATATTTTCCAGTATGTTTAGAAAGGTGTAGTGAGAATCTTGGGGTATGGTGGGGGATCTGTAGCAAGCTACAATTTGGATTGCAGTCTTACCTAGTGTTAGTTGTACTTGGAGAATTTCAGACACATTGTGTTGGCCAACTAGCCTGGTGGTGTGAATATCCTTGGTGAATATTGACACTCCTCCACCTTTAGTGTTTCGGTCCTGGTTTGGTGGCCGAAAAGTGTGGTAAGAGTTGTAGCCTGGTATTGCAGAGGTTCTCTCTGGAGCCTTGAACCAGGTCTCAGTTACTGTACAGATATCGATGTTCTCCATTTTTAGGAGTGCCTCGAGAGAGTGCATTTTGAGGTTTAGACTTCTAGCATTGAGTAGCATTACCTTCAGATTTTGCATGCTTGTACCTGTTACGGTGGTGGTTTTGTCCTTTGAAGTTTGCCTAAAAAAGGCACTATAGGGGTGGCACGAGCCTTAGCCAGTAACCTGAATCCCAGGGGCGACAGGTGCAGACCATCTCTGGCAAAGCATCGTGGTCTGTCAATCATGTCATCCCAGGCAGACAGATACTGGATCCCCTTTGAATGACACCATAAGCTTAGACAATTGTTGAAGTCAATCATTTTATCCTTATATTGTGGTATAATTCTGGGCAAAGGCAGGATGCTACTCAGGGCTAGGGTCATACCTGCCTGGGCCACATGATCCGAGAGCTCTTCCATGTCTCTTTTCATGTAGTCCAGGGAGGTACATCTCAAGTCATTCACTCCAACATGGACAATGACAGAGTCATATTTGTACTTGTTGTGGAGTGACTTGAGTGCATGCGTTATGTGGCGGATCCTGACATCCGACAGGCAGCTGACTGTAATTTTCTCCTTATTCAACCTGGTGAGAGGGACATCAGTGTGCCGGACTATAGAGTCACCTATGACTAAAGTGTTAGGTACATTGTCTTGCCTTAGGGGCTGTTGCTGGGTGGCACACTGGTGTTGTGAACTATGTGACACATTGGTTGTGATTGGTGTTTGTTTGTATTTCAGCTTCAGAGGTCTTTGTTGCTTGGGCAGGTTACAGTTAAGGGCCTCTGCATATGTGGATTTAGTGTTGCTATATGTGGGTGTTGGTGGTGCGGGTTTAGAAGGGCTATGTGTTGCTTGAGGTGTAGTGTGGGTGTTAACCTTCTCCTCTTGACTGCTTAGCACAATCTTGGGTGAAGAGAGCTTTGCTTCCATTTTGGCTATGTAAGTGCATCTCTCACAGGTTGTAGTGTTGGGTGGTAGGAGGAGAGGGAAGCTGACCCTTGGACATGCCTGGTTTGGGGCTTTTTTTTTTCTTTGTAAAGTATAGGAGCTGTTTCCTTAGCAAGGTACTTTGCAATTATAGGCTGTTTAGTGCCTACTATTAATTTCTCCTTGTTAACAAGGAGAGTTCAGTGTTTGTATGAGTTTAAGGCTTCCTAGTGCTTTCCAGCAGATATTAGAGATAGTACTAGTCACAGGGATGCTTAAAGGTAAGATTGAAAAGAATGCACTCTGCAGTGTGCACTAGAGAAGTTAGATGTGAAAGTAGGTAACTTGAGTTTTACCTGTTTAAAAAGTTAAGGTTTAGTGGAGAGTTACTATTTTTAAAACAGCAAGATGGATTGAAAGGGGTGGTCACTTTTGTATTTTGGTACTATGAAATACTGTAGGATGGCCAATAAATTTAAATAATTGAAGGGGTGGGATTTCAAAAATTATGATTTTGTGATTACTCACATAAGCCAGTGAAAGTATAGAGAAATGAGATATATGGTCAGATTAACATAAGAGGTGGGCAACTAGAAAGACAGTGGTATTTAACAAGACAACTTAAATGGGTAGGAGGGCGGGGAAAAAAAAATCTGCCTGACTCAGAACAGAGAGAGCTGTGGTCTCTTTTGAAGTTTTAATATGCTGTTAAAACAGAATGCAAGCAAAACACAAGGTAAAGAAAACAAACTACAGTATTCAAAATACAGAAAGGCAATACAGTAATACAAAAAATAAAAGCAAACTAACCTTTCCTTCACAGCGAAGTGTAGCAGAGTCTGGATGAGCCTTTCTGGTAATGTCATTAAAGTTTTCCTTTTGCAAGTATCTGTTCACAGTGCAGCATGATAAGCTTGTGGCTGAAGGCAACTGTGCATGTGGTTCTCATGTTTTTATGGAGACAAGCTGATAGGGCAATAAAAACAGAATACCTTTTTCTTTCAATGGCTAAATGATAATGTTTTCTGAAAAAAAGCTGATGGGAATAACTTCTTATAATGGCAACATTTTCCATATTTTCTTTAAAAGTCAATGTCTCACAGGTGTATACAAAAAAAGGAGTAGTGAACTATAGTAAGAAATGTAGCGTGCAAGTAGCTATGCTACAGGAAACACATCTGGAAAGAGCCGAGCGTGTTAATTTGGTAAAGAAAGGATTTTGGGATGGTTATCCATCAGAATATAAGGAACAAAGGAAAAGAGGAATACTTATATTAATTGCTAGAGGAGCTCCAATAGTAATAGAAGGGGGGGGGGTAATAATAGATTTCTAGTACAGTAAGGGACTAATGGCATGGGAGGAGGATTACACTGGTAAGTATTTATATTTCACCTAAAACTGCTACAGTGGAGCTTAAGAAAATTCTGGGAGAAATAATCAGCTTTCAGCAGGGAATATTATTTATAGGTGGGAACTGGAATTTGATTTGTAACAGTTAGGATGTATCTGGGGTTCCTAGAAGGGAAAATATAACAACAGAGGGTAGATTTCTTGAAGAAATTTATGGAACTATTTGGTATGGAAGATGTGAATTCAGTAGTTGGAGCTTTGAGAGAATTCACATATTATTCCCCAAGGTAGAAACAGCAGGCTAACCTAAACAGAAATTATATTTCACTGAAACGTGCATTTAATTGAAAAATTTGATACACATCCAATAGCTATTTCAGATCACACAACAATACTGGCTATAATAAAAAAGTAGGGTAAAGAAATAAAAATGAGACACTGTCACTTCCCCACCTAGCTGTTAAACAGAGAGAAATTTAAGGAATGGGTAATGAAAATTTTTCAGCTGTTATTAGGGAAGTTAGAAATTTCTTCAGAAAATATAGCTAGGGAGTGGGACAAAATGAAAGTGGACTTTAAAAATAGCATTTAAATAAGAGAAAAAGAGATATGGTTAAGAAGTAACAAGCCAATTAGAGGGAATGACAAAGGTTAAAGTATTGCAGAATAGGGGGAATCTAATAGAACAAGAAGAGGTGCAACTGCTAGTGCTAATGAGAAATTAGGGGGCTTATTGGATAATAGAGGTATTAGAAATATTTTGGAAATTTTATGAAAACCTGTATAAAGCACAGAAGTGTGGAAATCAAGAAAAAGAAAGAATAAAAATGTTTATGGAAGAATTAAATATGCTAAAGTTAGAGGTGGATGAGGCTCAAATATTAACAGTGAGAATTGGAGGAGATGAGATAAAAATGGTGATCTATAACCAGTCTACCCAAAAAGTCTACAGGAATTGACAAATCCTGTGGATATTTGTAAGCTAGGAGGGTAGAAAGTGATATAGATTTGGTAGTTTTTAACAGTATTTTAAAAGAAGGAGAAGCACTAACATCCTGGAAAAAGCTGTGGTGGCAAAAATGGTAAAGACCCAACAAATCCAGCTTCTCATAGGCCCATTTTGATTCTAAACCATGATTATAAAGTATTTATGTCTATAATGACTAAAATAATGGCAAAATTGATAGATATGGATCAATGTGGTTTTGTGGAGGGGAGGCAAACATTAGACAACATTAACAGAACAATGATGATCCAGAGGGAAGCAGAATGTAAGAAAATACTACTGTTGTTGGTGGGGGTCGGTGCAGAGAAAGCATTTGACAGAGTAAGTTGGGAGTTTATGAGCAGGTCAATAGAAGCATTTGCATTGCCTGACACAATAATGTTAATTATAACAATATATGAGGGATCAGATGTGAAAATTAAAGTGTGTGTGGGTCCCTCTCTGATAAGTTCTGTCTGAACAGAGGAACCAGGGGTGTCCTCTTTCCTGTTTATTTGAATTATATTTAGAACCATTGGCAAAGAAAATAAGGGACTTACAAATTCAAGGACATAACTGGTATGGTAATTATGAAAAACTGGCTTTATTAGCAGAATATATTATTTTGTACATAATAAAAACAGAAAAGGACATATCATTGTTGTGGAACATTTTTAGTCAGTTTCAATTATTACCAGCATACAAAATTAATGAAGATAAAACAAAGGCAATAGTTATAAACCATGTACCCACACACAAATTGGTTCAGCAATACCTATACTTATAGGGACATGATAAAATGAAGTCCTTAGGAGTATGGGTTAAAAAGGGTTATTTTATGGGAGCTAAGGATATGTGGGAAAAGACTAAACAAAAGATAATACAAAAACCTGAGAAAATGGAAGCTCTATTTTTATGGATATGGAAAACAAGATACAAGCAGTGAAAGTGGATTTTATCCCTTTAGTTTTATGCACAAGTCAGGCATATTTTTATCAACCAGAGAAGTTGAGGACAGCAATTAATTAAGAGTTGAAGAATTTTATCTGTGAGGGGAAGAGGGCAAGAGTCAAGTGGGATAAGTTGATTCTTACAACAGAACAAGGTAGTTTAGGAATACCTGATTTGAAGGGGTATTTCAGAGCTACACAGTTGAGGTTCCTACAAGTAGCATAGCACAAGCAGAAATCTATAATTCACAGTGGAAAGGGATGATTATGATGAAACGGGGGACTCAAGAAACAAGGAGATACTGAGATTTTGGATGCAGATCCTTAAGGAGAATAACAATAACCATACAGAATATTATATTCATAACGTGGCAGAAAATATTTTCAGAACTAAGCCAATACAGGGATAGAGAAAGGAGATTCTGCTGATAGGGATGGCTGCAATTAGGGGCACACAGATTAGGCAACAGGGCTGGAATTTACTGTAGAAAACTGGCAAAGGAACCAAATTACTGGGAACAAATAATTAGAGGGGGAAGATAATACAATGAGTTGAGGCCAGGAATGCATCTGGGCTGCAGGCTAGAGATTGCCTTCCCTACTGGGTATCAAAATCAGTATATAGGCAAAGAGAAAGGAATTTAGGATTCTAAGTGAAAAAAACAACACTGGTGGTATTTTTAGTAGAATCTAGAACAGAAGCCTTTATTAAAAAGGGATGATTAGTAGGGCAGATAAAATACTACATGGTAGCTATAGGAATCAATCAGAGGAGGTTAAAAAAGCTTAGGGAGAGAGACTGGTTAAGCAATTTCACAAAGAAACAATGGGAGCATATATGTATGGCTTCCAAATATGCAACAAAGTCTAGAAGATTTAGGATTTTTGCTTAAAAGTGTTAGCATAGGTATTTTTATATCCCACGCAGACTCAAAAGAATTTTTCCTCAGGTAGAGTGTAAATGTTGGAGGTATGATGGGGAAGAAGTGATTGGGAACATATTTTTGGGAGTGTAAAGATTCACTACTGAATACTCAGTCAGAAATAGTGGCTGAGCAAATTGTTGTAACTAAGGAAATTATTTTTTTTTGAGCTGTGATACACAATCTGAATTACCTAGATATAGCAATGCCTTGTTAAATTTAATTCTGGTGGCTACCAGAAAAGCAATTACTAGAACATGGAAATCAAAGTCTAAACCACTCATACTAAAAGTAGTGAATATAGTAACAGAGGTAAAATAACTGAAAGTAGGATCTGTATAAAAGAGTAGGAGCAAATTTCATGGAAAACAAATGGTAATTGTGGTAACAATACTTGCAGAATAATGTTTTGGAGGAGGCATGAGGTTTAAGGGAAGGCAGGAATTGAATAAGCTACGTAATGTTCAATTGACTGTACAGAAGATTACATGTGATGTTTAACGCTTGCAACTGAAAATAAGTCAATATGGTTTGTTTTCATTTATATAAATGTATGATTGCTTATGTCATAACTGATAATTCAATAAAGATGGGATGTTCTAGAAGAACTGTCGTCTTTCTAATCTGCTGCTGAGCAATAAGTTGAACAGCCAAGTATTCAGAAGTAGAATATTCCAGGGGCGAGGTGATGGCACACAGGATGGAGCATAAGTTTCAACCATTGAAAGGTGTTGCTTGGTTCATATTGATAAAGATGTCATGATAGTTGGTGTTGAATATCCTAGGCCTGGCAGCACTCATGCTGAGAAACCATCACCAGGTACTGGCACTAACAGCACAATAAGCACTGACAATATCAATATCAAGGAAATGCTCTATTGTGGAAGCATCAACATCAAGCCACAATGTTCTGAAATCAACACCTCAGTACTTTGCATTGATATCAGCCCCAATGTTGGATCATTAAGGTCAGGGGTGGCATCCTTGATACCAACACTGACTAAACAAATTGTAGTACTGGCAAGGAAAGAAAAAGAGAGGGTAACATAAGTAGTGGTGAAAAAAATTGTCAAACACTACCTTGCTCTAGCAGATGGAGCAAGGGAATTGATACCAAAACATCTTGCCTGAGCAATCAGCAAGGCTTCTGCCAGCTCGTCACAGTAAATGTCATGAGAGGCAGAAAAGTGGGCAGTCAGTGGCCTTGAACCCTTGGGGTCAGAAGAAACATCCCTGTATGATTCTAACACCATGAAAAGTGTCAGCTGAAAAGTTTAAGGTAATTTGTTTGAAACACCTACAGAAATTTTCTGAACTGGTTTGCCACTATTAAAAGAGTCAAACATGGTCAGAACTGGATTATAAGAGAGAGAGAAAAGAATCTTAACTTTTTATTAGTATAGGATGGCAAACCCTGTAAAGATGAAAGACTACAAGAAATGAAAGCTGATGTATCTGAAGGTTCACAATAACCTTTCACTGTTATTCTACACTATGACAGTTTGAGTTTTGTTTAAGTTTTCAAGTCAGTTTGGTGAACTCCTGACAAACTAGTCACTTAAATGAACTGTATGTATCACCCAAGCAATAAAATATGTTGTGCTACTCTCCTTTGAAGGAATTTTCCTCCTTTAAACACACATCTGAAGTTAGTGTTCTTAAAACATCTGAGGATGGGCCTAGGACAAAAAATGAAAGAAAAGGCAAAACAGAAAAAATAATCATTAAAAAGAAAAGAAAATCTTCAAAAATTGATATATTCAATAAAAAAATGAAAATAAAGTAAAATATTGTTTATTTGTAAACTTAACCAAATTACCTATAAAACAAGGGATACCACTCTCCCAAAAACAAAAAGACTGATAATTTCTTCTTACCTATAGCTGAGCATGGCAATATAGACCTAGAAAGGCATAGAATAACCACTGCATTATCAAAAGGGGAGAGTGCTTAGCAGCTCTAAAGTTTTACTTCCAGAACTGTCTCAAAGCCTGACGCCAGTGTCTACTCTTATCAGATCTTCAGTTCTGAAATACACTCTAGTTATTTAGTGGAAGTGAAAATGAACACGTCAGAAGCAGAATGCCAAAGACCTTCATCTTTCATTTAAACATAGCATACAATAGATTTAACTGTGCGTTAGTTATGAAAGTCCACAGTGACAGCTCTCTGGCAGGCTGAAAAAACACTAGAAACATTCAGCTGAAAGATGTGCATTTATTGTACCATCTCATTACAACAAAAAAAAAACAAAATGACTTTAGTAGACCCTATATTTATATGTGTGCTGCAAGAAGGAAGGCGAGGTTAATACTCAATTCAGAAGGAAGATTAACATAGCCATGTTCATATTTAAACTAGCACTAAGCTTACTGCTACAATTCTCATCTTGTAGTCTGCACTTAAAAGATGGAGTGGCATATACTTAAGCAATAATGTATTCCACAATTTTGATTCTCTTTTTATTGTTATAATCCCTTCTGTTAAAGTTATCTAACTGCCCGCCTCAATAATAATAACCTCAGCTTTCTACAGCTATTTGCCTAGAAAATCAGAGCTGCAACTTAAGTACCAGTGAGTACATTAAAACTGAATTTTGTCCCATTCAAATTATGTTTAAAGAAAACACATTATATAGTCTAGACCATCTGTGTCTTTCTTTTGATTTTATATAATTAACACTTGCCCAAAACAATGGGGGGGGGGGGGGGCAACAATGCTATTAATAACTTATTTTGAGTGTCTGGTATCTATATCTATAGCCTATATTTCATATTCAGCATAGTGAGTCAATTCTATGACATATATAAGCATTTGAATCTGTTTCACGTACTGAAAGATTCATTTCTCAAATAATAGCCATAAAAATGCTTAAAATTTTGCATAATGCAAAATGTTCTAGTACAGCTACAATTTAATAGACATATTTCTTAACTTTTTGTATTTTATGATCTGGTTAACACCTAAGTGCGGTGGATGTTTGGCCCTAAGTGAGCACTTCCCTTTTAAAAAGTGTCAGTGGTACAACAAGAAGCACATTCACCTTTGGTGTGGAACGCTGTGGGTTCTATTCTCGATAGATTGATTGCTGACACTACAGTGCAGCATAAGGGAAGTGCTGCACTCCTTTGTGTGTCATACTTCGGATGAGATGTTAAACTATGGTGACATCTACTTGAGTTGGTGGCAGCTCAAGAGGTTGTAAAAGATCCTCTAACACCTGTCAAAAAGAGTAGGGGGATCCTGATGCCCTGGACAAATTTCCCCTACCTCCTCAGGTCTCACCTAAGAAGAGGACACTAACCTAGTGGGACTTACTCAGTCAACAAAAGTTAAATAAATAAATAAACAAATGGCGCCTAAGAGCTTGTATCTGAAAGCTAAAAGAGCTAAAAAAACACAGCAGCAGATCATGCCCTTAAAAGAATAGCAACCTGTGTAATATACAACATAACCTTCAGGAAACATGGTTTAATTACTGATATTCTTCTTAACTCTAAGCATTCTTGTCCATTCAGAAGTGGACTTGCCGAAACTCCCTATCAGGCATCTGAATTACTCATCATAAGTGTAAGACTTAATACTGTGAGTCATGATACTTTGAAAAATAAAATCTGATTCAAACTAAGAGTAACAAATTCTGAAAATTAACACCTTTTAAGAATTCTTGCAAGGGGGGGGGTCCCTTTACTGCCTCCCACACCACTGTCAGTTACATATACACTCAGTTCATTATACATTGGAGTTGTGGGTCCACTTTGAGATACTGTAATTGTATAATTTTATATAACCTGTTACATCTCAACCCACACTTCTACTGTTCTGAATATTGCACTGCTTGACCTTGTGATTTTAACAGGCTGCAATTTTGCAAGAGCACACAATTTGTATTCATATGGGATAGCACCATAGTTCAGTGTCATCTTAAAAGGGCACAGGCCTTGGCACTGAAGCATATTTTGTCCAAAGTTTTTAGTGTGTCGGATGTACGCCTTCAGGAAGGTAAAGTTTTGGTACCCTGGTCAGACATCAGTGGATAAAAACCCATATGTTAAGAGTATAGCAACAGTGATTTCAGACAGGACATCTTTCTACAGCTAACTGTATTCTAATCTTAAAAACTATTGAAAAATAGGGCACAGCATATCTTTAGCTAAAATTATTCAATGTCTAGACTAGCTGCTGGATTTTGATTTATATTATCTGTTAGTGTGAGATTTCCAGTTTATTTTAAACACCAAAAAGAAACACACTTTGTAGACACCAGGAACTTGTAATGTTTTTAATATATTATAAGCATTTTCATTCTAATGTGAACTTCATCAGATACATACTCCCTCATAAAACACTTCCTTAAACAGACAGTTAAATACTGCCATCTGGTGTCAAACATTAAAAAAACACTATTTTTCACAAAATTAGAAGTTAAAAATTCTTAAAGTTAGATGCAGTATATAGCAAAAAATAACTCAATTACCAATCAATAAAACAACTTAGGAAGAATTTTTAATCACCCTACTAAGTACCAACTGTAGAACAGAGCATGTGTTGTAACTTTAAGCAGCATTTCCAAGTGAAGGCACATGCATATAAATAAAGAGCAGATGCAGGCAACAGTGCCATTTTTGTGTGAACAGCCAGAGTGTTGACACGTATGTGTGCAGTAGTCAGTCTGTTTATAAGTTTATTTAAGTTACTAAGCCTCAATCAATGTGTTTGTCTACAATAAAGCTGCTTGAACAGAACCCACAATGAACAACATGGTGTCAGAAGTGGGATACCTGAACGACATGGTGCCAGAATTAGCATGCCTAAAAGACATGGTACGAGAAGTGGCGTATCTGAATGACACGGTGTTAGAAGACTTGTTCCAACCTGCTGAAATGATTGAAAAAGGTCAGAAATGAATTTCAGGTAATAAAAAACTCAGATAAATTATTTATTTTGTAAAGAAAACGATGAGGCATTAGCAAAACACAAAATGCATTATTAATCAGATGCAAAACATATTATTAATCAAAAGAAAAGCACAAAACGCATTACTGATTAAATGAAAGGTTTGAAACCACAACATTTGATAAAGTTACTCGAAATACTTATGAGAGCATTCAGAACTACTTCTGATTTGCATAACAAGCATGTTCAAAGTAAAACCAGCACAAGAAAAGTATAACCAGCATGATAAAAGTCACATGAGTATAACGAATACAACAAAAGGGCAAAATGAGCATGGAAAAGCAAAGCGGCTGCATTTTTTAGTAAATGACTACGTTTTTGATATGAGCTACGGTTTTCCATTGACTAAAGCTATTCAGAGTACAACTAGGGTTGTTCGAAGTATCTCAGTGTGTGATAAGTGTTTGCAGTGTGTGCCTTATTGCAGTACAATTATTTTGAAGAGTTTACTGTGTGCAAAGTACAGTTATTTTGCAAAGTACAATCATTTCAAAGTGATTCTTACACTGTACACAGTTATTTTTGTAAAGTGCAATCATTTCAGTGTTTCTTACTCTGTACAGAGTTATTTCAGAAGTATAGTCATTTCAAAAAGTTTCTTGTGCTGTCTACAATTCATTCACAAAATGCAGTCATTTCTTACACTAAGGGTGGTTTCGCAAAGTACAGTAATTTCAAAGTGTTTTTCTGCTACTGAGACTCATTTCACAAAGTGCAGATATTTTGTAGAGTTTATTGTGCTGTTGAGCATAGTTATGTTTCTGATGTACATATGTGTGTGAATGTTCATACATAATTCCAAGAGTCTTTACTACTGTGTGTTGGCATGGCAGAGGAATTTCACAGACCCAGTCCACGTGTGTTTGATCATAATATTGCAGAGAACTGGATAGTATTTGAGCAGGAATACAATATTTTTTACAAGCAGCTTTTTCTGATAAAGATGCACATACAACGGCATTTATTCTGCTTAATCTAGTGGGATCAGAAGCCATTGAAAGAGAGTGTTCATTTGTACATACACTAGCAGTATATGCAGAAGCAGGGGAAAACCGTCATATAAGCTGAGTCAAGGGAGGACCCTGAGTGCTTGAAACGTAAATTAAGAGAAATGTGTAACCCCCAGACAAATGTTACACTGGACAGGCACTTTTTTATGCAAGAGACCCAAAGCCAGGAGAAACTTTTGCAGCGTACATTACTGACCTGAGACACAAAGTTACAATGTGCAGATTTGGTGATTTGAAAAATGAGTTGATAAAAGACAGGCTTGTGTGTGGTGTTAATAATGCTACAGTGAGAAAGATTTTGCTTCAAGACAGTGATTTAACGTTGAGCAGAGCCATAGATATTTGTCAAATACACAAGCTTACAGAAAGGCATACAAACATGCTTGCAAATAAGTGCATGGTTTCAGCAGCTTCTAGAGCAAACATAGACAGCATGCAAAACATGGCTAAGAGAAACAGGCCCAAGCACATGACAACTGCAGCCTCTGTGGGATTTCCAGGGAGAGCCTGTACCTTTCTAACAAGTTCTAAGACTAGCTCAATAAAATGGACATGCTCAGTGCAGCATAAGGGTGAGTCAGCAACACCCAAGTCAAGTCTCATTGTTAACTGTCACAATTGCGGTGCCAATTACGAGTCTAAAAGAGAAAAGTGCTTAAAATTTGGTCAGCAATGCCACAAGTGTAAAAAATGGAACCACTTTCAAAAGCTTTGTAAATCAAGCAAGCCTCATTCATGTATTAACAAAGGTCACTCAAAAATGCAAGTTGATCATACAGAGAGCTGCGACTCTACTTTCTGTGTAGATGGTATTTCAGTGGTTGGGGAAAAGGTTAATGCAGTAGATTTGTTGGAAAAAATGAAGTATTTTGTACTGTCCTGATTAATGGGAAACCCACAGAGTGCAAAGTAGATACTGGTTCAAAGTGCAATGTTATGTCAGCAGAAACATTTACTAGAGTAAGAGATGGTGAACTTAATTTGGACAATTGTGTGAAACTTGTTGCTTATGGAGGTGAAGAGATTCAAACCAAAGGCATAGTACTGCTTTTATGCCATTTAGCTGGAAACAGTTACAACTTGCAATTTTATGTAGTTAAAAGTCCCGTGCAGTCATTATTAGGTCTCCGAGACAGTTTAAGAATGAACCTGCTTTCTTTTACCAAAGAAGTCCATCGTGTAAGCACATGTCCAAGTTCCAACTTCACTGATGCTATTTTCACAGAGTATACTGATGTTTTTGAAGACAAGCTAGGTAAACTTCCAGTTGTGTACTCCATCAAATTAGACCCAGAGGTCAGTCCAGTGGTCAGACCAGCAAGAAGAATTCCGATAGCTATGTAGGATAGAGTCAAATTCCAGTTAGAGAAAATCGTGCAGTAAGGTGTGATTTGGCAAGTTACAGAGCCAACTGAATGGGTGTCTTCCATGGTAGTCGCTCATAAGAAAAGCTCAGATGAAATCAGAATATGTACTGACCTAAGAGACTTAAAGCATTAAAGAGGTCACACCATCCTATGCATACAGTCAAGGAAGTTGTTACCCTCATACCAAATGCCACTGTTTTTTTCTGTCATAGATGCAAAGAATTCATTTTGGCAAGTAATGCTTGATCGCAAATCTTTACTACTGACTACATTCAGCACATCATTTGGTAGATACAGATTTCTCAGAATGCCTTTTGGAATAAATTCTACCAGTGAAGTCTTTCAGGATGCAAATTTTCTTCTGGCTACCCGTGTGCTATAATAGTAGATAAAATTTACTAACTGGAAGCAATGGTGAAGCAGAGCACAACCGAAACTTCAGGAAAGTACTGGAAAGAACACGTGAAGTGAATCTAAAGCTCAGTCCTCTGAAATGTAAATTCAGGCTACCAGAAGTTACTTATGTAGGTCATTTATTTACCAGTTCAGGTTTATGACCAGATCCTTCCAAACAAACAGCTATTCTTGAGATGCCAGCTCCAGACAATGTCCAAGCCTTACAGTGTTTTCTTTTTACAGTTAGCTATTATATATATAACTATTTAACTATTTAAATAAATACAATTATATATATAATATATAAAACAATAAATATATATAAATAAATACAATAATAGCATTTAAAGAAAGATTGGGGAGCATCACTGGAGAATATATGAGCATGTATATCCAATCCAAACTAAAAATAACAAAAATGCCCTTAGTAAGCATTTTAATAGCAGTAATTGGCAAAGTTGATTTTAAAGTAATTGTCTTAGATCAGATTATTAATTGTGACAGTTAAATACTGCCATCTGGTGTCAAACATTAAAAAACACTATTTTTCACAAAATTAGAAGTTAAAAATTCTTAAAGTTAGATGCAGCATATAGCAAAAAATAACTCCATTACCAATCAATAAAACAACTTAGGAAGAATTTGTAATCACCCTACTAAGTACCAACTGTAGAACAGAGCATATGTTGTAACTTTAAGAAGCATTTCCAAGTGAAGGCACATGCATATAAATAAAGAGCACATGCAGGCAACAGTGCCGTTTTTGTGTGAGCAGCCAGAGTGTTGACACGTATGTGTGCAGTAGTCAGTCTGTTTATAAGTTTATTTAAGTTACTAAGCCTTAATCAATGTGTTTGTATACAATAAAGCTGCTTGAACAGAACCCACAATGAGCAACATGGTGTCAGAAGTGGGATACCTGAACGACATGGTGCCAGAATTAGCATGCCTAAAAGACATGGTACGAGAAGTGGCGTATCTGAATGACACGGTGTTAGAAGACTTGTTCCAACCTGCTGAAATGATTGAAAAAGGTCAGAAATGAATTTCAGGTAATAAAAAACTCAGATAAATAATTTATTTTGTAAAGAAAACGATAAGAGGCATTAGCAAAACACAAAATGCATTATTAATCAGACGCAAAACATATTATTAATCAAAAGAAAAGCACAAAACGCATTACTGATTAAATGAAAGGTTTGAAACCACAACATTTGATAAAGTTACTCGAAATACTTATGAGAGCATTCAGAACTACTTCTGATTTGCATAACGAGCATGTTCAAAGTAAAACCAGCACAAGAAAAGTACAACCAGCATGATAAAAGTCACATGAGTATAACGAATACAACATCATCATTCTCTTTCGGCTTTTCCCGTTAGGGGTCGCCACAGTGGATCATCTCTTTCCATTTCTTCCTATCCTCTGCATCTTGCTCTGTCACACCAACCGCCTGCATGTCCTCTCTCACCACGTCCATAAACCTTATCTTAGGCCTTCCTCTATTCCTCTTACCTGGCAGCTCCATCCTTAGCATCTTTTTCCCAATATACCCATCATCCCTCCTCAGCACATGTCCAAACCAACGCAATCTCGTCTCTCTTGCTTTGTCTCCAAACTGTCCAACATGAGCTGACCCTCTAATATACCGATTCCTAATCCTATCCATCCTAGTCACACCGATTGCAAATCTTAACATCTTTAACTCTGCCACATCCAGCTCTGACTCCTGCCTTTTTGTCAATGCCACTGTCTCCAACCCATATAACATAGCTGGTCTCACTACACTCTTGTAGACCTTCCCTTTCACTCTTACGGATACCCGCCTGTCACAAATCACTCCTGACACTCTTCTCCACCCATTCCACCCTGCCTGTACTCTCTTCTTCACCTCTCTTCCACATTCACCATTACTCTGAACTGTTGATCCCAAGTACTTAAACTCGTCCACCTTTACCAACTCTACTCCCTGCATCCTCACCATTCCTCTACCCTCCCTCTCATTTACACACATATATTCTGTCTTAGCCCTGCTGACCCTCATTCCTCTGCTCTCTAGAGCATATCTCCACCTCTCCAGAGTCTCCTCAACCTGATTCCTACTCTCACTACAGATCACAATGTCATCTGCAAACATCATAGTCCACGGGGCCTCCTGTCTGATCTCATCTGTCAACCTGTCCATCACCACTGCAAATAAGAAAGGACTCAGAGCTGATCCTTGATGTAATCCCACCTCCACCTTAAACGGATCTGTCACTCCCACTGCAGTCCTCACCACTGTCACACTACCCTCGTACATATCCTGTACCACTCTTACGTACTTCTCTGCCACTCCCGACTTCCTCATACAATACCACAACTCTTCTCTAGGCACCCTGTCATATGCTTTCTCCAAGTCTACAAAGACGCAATGCAACTCCTTCTGACCTTCTCTGTATTTCTCCATCAACACTCTCAGAGCAAACATTGCATCTGTAGTGCTCTTTCCTGGCATGAAACCATACTGCTGATCACTAATCATCACCTCCCTTCTTAACCTTGCTTCCACTACTCTTTCCCATAACTTCAAGCTGTGACTAATCAGTTTTATCCCTCTGTAGTTACTGCAGCTCTGCACATCACCCTTATTCTTAAAGATAGGTACCAAAACACTTTTTCTCCACTCCTCAGGCATCCTCTGACTTTCCAAAATTTCATTAAACAATCTAGTTAGAAATTCCACTGCCATTTCTCCTAAGCACCTCCATGCTTCCATTGGTATGTCATCTGGGCCAACAGCCTTTCCATTCTTCATCCTCTTCATAGCTGCCCTTACTTCCTCCTTGCTAATCTGTTTCACTTCCTGATTCACTATCCCCACATCATCCAACCTTCTCTCTCTCTCATTCTCTTCATTCATCAGCCTCTCAAAATACTCTTTCCATCTACTCAACACACTCTCCTCTCTTGTGAGTACCTTTCCCTCACTATCCTTTATCACCCTTACATGCTGCACATCTTTCCCAGCTCTGTCCCTCTGTCTAGCTAATCGGTACAGGTCCTTTTCTCCCTCTTTAGTGTCCAATCTCTCGTACAACTCTCCATATGCCCTATCCTTAGCTTTTGCCACCTCTCTCTTTGCCATGCCTCATCTCCTTATACTCATGTCTACTTTCTTCATCTCTTTGACAATCCCACTTCTTCTTCGCCAGCCTCTTCCTCTGTATACTCTCCTGTACTTCCTCATTCCACCACCAGGTCTCCTTGTCCTCCTTCCTCTGTCCAGATGTCACACCAAGCACCTTTCTAGCAGTCACCCTTACTAGTTCTGCTGTAGTTACCCAGCTATTCGGTAACTCTCCACTGCCTCCCAGTGCCTGTCTTAACTCTTCCCTAAACTCCACTTCACAATCACCCTTTTTAACTTCCACCATTTAATCCTTGGCACAGCTTTCACATTCCTCCTCCTCTTCTTGATCACCAACGTCATTCTACATACCACTAATCTATGCTGCTTAACTACACTTTCACCTGCCACCACTTTACAGTCTCCAATCTCCTTAAGACTGGCCCTCCTACATAGTATATAATCAACTTGTGAGCATCTTCCTCCACTCTTGTACGTCACCCTATGCTCCACCCTCTTCTTAAAATACGTATTCACCACAGCCATGTCCATCCTTTTCGCAAAATCCACAATCATCTGACCTTCTGCATTCCTCTCCTTAACACCATACCTACCCATCACTTCCTCATCCCTCTGTTCACTTCACCAACATGCCCATTAAAGTCCGCTCCAATCACTAGTCTCTCACCCTTGGGTACACTCACCACAACTTCATCCAACTCACTCCAAAATTTCTCTTTCTCTTCCATCGCACACCCAACTTGAGGAGCATATGCACTAACAACATTCATCATTACACCATCAATTTCGAGCTTCATAAACATCACTCGGTCAGACACTCTCTTCACGTCTAAAACACTCTTGGCATATTGTTCCTTTAGTATAACCCCTACCCCATTTCTCCTGCCATCCACACCATGATAAAACAATTTGAACCCGTTTCCTAAACACCTGGCCTTACTTCCCTTCCATCTGGTCTCTTGCACACACAATATATCAACCTTCCTTCTCTCCATCATATCAGCTAGCTCTCTTCCTATACCAGTCATACTGCCAACATTCAAAGTTCCTACCCTCACTGCTACACTCCTAACCTTCCTCCTATCTTCCTGCCTTTGGGCACGCCGCCTCCTCTTCTCCTTCGGCCAACAGTAGCCCAATTTCCGCCAGCACCCTGTTGGCTAACAGTACTGGTGGCGGTCGTTGTTAACTCGGGCCTCGACCGAACCGGTATGCAATTATGAAAAGTTCTCCGCATCAGTAATTTTTGGCAGAAGTTTTATGCCGGATGCCCTTCCTGACGCAACCCTCCCCATTTATCCGGGCTTGGGACCGGCACAAAGAAATGCACTGGCTTGTGCATCCCCAGTGGCTGGGTTAGTATAACGAATACAACAAAAGGGCAAAATGAGCATGGAAAAGCAAAGCGGCTGCATTTTTTAGTAAATGACTACGTTTTTGATATGAGCTACTGTTTTGCATTGGCTAAAGCTATTCAGAGTACAACTAGGGTTGTTCGAAGTATCTCAGTGTGTGCCGTATTGCAGTACAATTATTTTGAAGAGTTTACTGTGTGCAAAGTACAGTTATTTTGCAAAGTACAATCATTTCAAAGTGATTCTTACACTGTACACAGTTACTTTTGCAAAGTGCAGTCATTTCAGTGTTTCTTACACTGTACAGAGTTATTTCAGAAGTATAGTCATTTCAAAAAATTTCTTGTGCTGCCTACAATTCATTCACAAAATGCAGTCATTTCTTACACTAAGGGTGGTTTTGCAAAGTACAGTAATTTCAAAGTGTTTTTCTGCTACTGAGACTCATTTCACAAAGTGCAGATATTTTGTAGAGTTTATTGTGCTGTTGAGCATAGTTATACGTTTCTGATGTACATATGTGTGTGAATGTTCGTACATAATTCCAAGGGTCTTTACTACTGTGTGTTGGCATGGCAGAGGAATTTCACAGATCCAGTCCACTTGTGTTTGATCATAATATTGCAGAGAACTGGATAGTATTTGAGCAGGAATACAATATTTTTTTACAAGCAGCTTTTTCTGATAAAGATGCACATACAACGGCATTTATTCTGCTTAATCTAGTGGGGTCAGAAGCCATTGAAAGAGTGTTCATTTGTACATACACTAGCAGTATATGCAGAAGCAGGGGAAAACCATCATATAAGCTGAGTCAAGACGCTGAGTGTTTGAAACGTAAATTAAGAGAAATGTGTAACCCCCAGACAAATGTTACACTGGACAGGCACTTTTTTATGCAAGAGACCCAAAGCCAGGAGAAACTTTTGCAGCTTACATTACTGACCTGAGAAACAAAGCTAAAATGTGCAGATTTGGTGATTTGAAAAATGAGTTGATAAAAGACAGGCTTGTGTGTGGTGTTAATAATGCTACAGTGAGAAAGATTTTGCTTCAAGACAGTGAGTTAACGTTGAGCAAAGCCATAGAGATTTGTCAAATACATGAGCTTACAGAAAGGCATACAAACATGCTTGCAAATAACAGCATAATTTTAGCAGCTTCTAGAGCAAACGTAGACAGTATGCAAAACATGGCTAAGAGAAACAGGCCCAAGCACATGACAACTGCAGCCTCTGTGGGATTTCCAGGGAGAGCCTGTACCTTTCTAGCAAGTTCTAAGACTAGCTCAATAAAATGGACATGCTCAGTGCAGCATAAGGGTGAGTCAGCAAAACCCAAGTCAAGTCTCATTGTTAACTGTCACAATTGCGGTGCCAATTACGAGTCTAAAAGAGAAAAGTGCTTAAAATTTGGTCAGCAATGCCACAAGTGTAAAAAAATGGAATCACTTTCAAAAGCTTTGTAAATTACGCAAACCTCATTCATGTATTAACAAAGGTCACTCAAAAATGCAAGTTGATCATACAGAGAGCTGCGACTCTACTTTCTATGTAGATGGTATTTCAGTGGTTGGGGAAAGGTTAATGCAGTAGATTTGTTGGAAAAAATGAAGTATTTTGTACTGTCCTGATTAATGGGAAACCCACAGAGTGCAAAGTAGATACTGGTTCAAAGTGCAAGGTTATGTCAGCAGAAACATTTACTACAGTAAGAGATGGTGAACTTAATTTGGACAACTGTGTGAAACCTGTTGCTTATGGAGGTGAAGAGATTCAAACCAAAGGCATTGTAGTGCTTTTATGCCATTTAGCTGGAAACAGTTACAACTTGCAATTTTATGTAGTTAAAAGGCCTGTGCAGTCATTATTAGGTCTCCGAGACAGTTTAAGAATTAACCTGATTTCTTTTACCAAAAAAGTCCATCGTGTAAGCACATGTCCAAGTTCCAACTTCACCGATGCTATTTTCACAGAGTATACTGATGTTTTTGAAGACAAGCTAGGTAAACTTCCAGTTGTGTACTCCATCAAATTAGACCCAGAGGTCAGTCCAGTGGTCAGACTAGCAGGAAGAGTTCTGATAGCTTTGTAGGACAGAGTCAAATTCCAGTCAGAGAAAATCGTGCAGCAAGGTATGATTTGGCAAGTTACAGAGCCAACTGAATGGGTGTCTTCCATAGTAGTCGCTCATAAGAAAAGCTCAGATGAAATCAGAATATGTACTGACCTAAGAGACTTAAAGCATTAAAGAGGTCACACCATCCTATGCATACAGTCAAGGAAGTTGTTACCCTCATACCAAATGCCACTGTTTTTTTTCTGTCATAGATGCAGAGAATTCATTTTGGCAAGTAATGCTTGATCGCAAATCTTTACTACTGACTACATTCAGCACATCACTTGGTAGATACAGATTTCTCAGAATGCCTTTTGGAATAAATTCTACCAGTGAAGTCTTTCAGGATGCAAATTTTCTTCTGGCTACCCGTGTGCTATAATAGTAGATAAAATTTACTAACTGGAAGCAATGGTGAAGCAGAGCACAACCGAAACTTCAGGAAAGTACTGGAAAGAACACGTGAATTGAATCTAAAGCTCAGTCCTCTGAAATGTAAATTCAGGCTACCAGAAGTTACTTATGTAGGTCATTTATTTACCAGTTCAGGTTTATGACCAGATCCTTCCAAACAAACAGCTATTCTTGTGATGCCAGCTCCAGACAATGTCCAAGCCTTACAGTGTTTTCTTTTTACAGTTAACTATTATATATATATAACTATTTAACTATAATTTAACTATTTAAATAAATACAATTATATATATAATATATAAAACAATAAATATATATAAATAAATACAATAACAGCATTTAAATAAAGATTAGGGGGCATCATTGGAGAATATATGAGCATGTATATCCAATCCAAACTAAAAATAACAAAAATGCCCTTAGTAAGCATTTTAATTGCAGTAATTGGCAAAGTTGATTTTAAAGTAATTGTCTTAGATCAGATTATTAATTGTGACATTGTATTTAATGCTGAAGAAGAAAAGGACTGGAGGGAGTAAGTCTGGCAGGTTAGGCTAGATGCACGCTACCCTCCGGGACTCGATGCCAAGGAGAATTTTAAAGTATTTTTAAGGAGAAAGAAAATAAAACATTAATTATTCAATTAATCAGTTGTGTCATTTTGATGTATAAAAGTGTTTTGAGTTCATGCTTCATTCAGTCTGAAGTAGTCTCGTTTAGAGATGAAAGCACTTACTGGATTGATGAAATAAAGCTTCTATGATTTTTATGTTTTAAAGTTGTTTGTAGTTTTTATGCTTTTTTCTAGTATTCGTATATTCAGTATGGTTTATTGTTTTCTGTTTTGTCTACATAAGTACCAACCTATGATAGTGCATCCAAAAACATAACCACTTCTTCTTCTTCTTTTCCCAGTTAGAGGTCGCCATAGCGGATCATCTGTCTGCTCATGATTGGCAGTGGAGTTTTATGGTGTCGAGTTGCCAGCCCGGCACCCAACCTTCCACAGAAGGCACACACACTCTCACACCTAGGGCCAATTTAGAGTGTCCAATCCACCTACAGCATGTCTTTGGGATGTGAGAGGAAACTGGAGCACCTGGAGGAAACCCACACAACCACAGGGAGGACATGCAGACTCCGCACAGAAGACACCCCAGCCGAGGATCGAACCGGAGAACCTCTTGCTGTGAGGCAGCACATGACCACTAAATGTTAATATTAAAAACAAAGCTAAATCTGCACCCTTTTCAAAAGAAATAGTCTGTTAATAGATAAAATAGTTTTTGTAGACAGATTTTGCTTTTTTGCCTCAAACACCTTTATTAAAATATATCTTAAGACACAGGCACACATACATTAATAGAAAAAACAAATTAACATTTTTTTTACATTTACTCACAAAGTCATATGGTTGACGAAAACGTGTATTCAGTCTGTGGCGTTAATAAAATCATCTTGGAGTAACTTGGACTTTTGGAACCTTATTGTGAGCTGTTTTACTTCATTTTGCCTGCTGGTGGTTACTGCATACCGGACTTCTTGTACTTGAACTTGTGGTTGGTTTTGCAGCGTTTCATTTTTTCCTTTTTTTACATTTACCCACATTATACTTTACACATTTTCTTTCTTCATATCAACTGTCTTTCAGCCCTACATTAAATAAATCACACAATTCCTGCCTTCTCTTAAACCTCAGTCCTCCTCTTGAACACTATTCTACATGTACTGTTCCCAAAAATTCTATTTATTTCTATGTAATTTGTTACTGTCCTTTTCTAAAGAGCCTTCTTCCAAACTCTTTTATCTCTTGCAATATTCAATACTTCAAATACAGTTGATTCTGATTTTGATTTCCATTTTCTATTGATTGTACTTTTTGCCAGCCAAAATAATTAAACTTAATAAGGCCTTACTATGTAGAGTAAATTCAGATCCTGTGTCACCACTCATAGCAAACGGTTTCCTTAGTTACAGCTATTCCTTCACCAATATTTCTGATAGAGTACTCTGTAGAGGATTTTTAATTCGGCCAACTAATTAAATTCCCAGAAAAGCATGTTGCTAGTTACCACTTTCTTCCCCATCACACCTTCAACATTTGCTGTCTACACAAGGAAAAAAAACTAAGTTTGCTTGAGGAATAAAAACACATATGCAAACACTTTCAAGCAAAAATCCTAAAACTTCTGGACTTTGTTGCATACTTGGGAGATATACCTGTGTCCTCCCACTGTTTCCTTGTAAACTGCTTTTTCAGTCTTTCTTCACAATCTTTTCTAAACTCCTATTATTGTTTTTTATCATTAACATGCAATATTTATATGCTATACTAATTATTCCCTTTTTAACACCAGCTTCCTTTCTATATTCAACTAAAAACTCTACCAGTGCATGTCTTTCACTCAAGAATATAATTTTCTCTTTACCTATACTCCAATATCAATCCCTGATAAGGAAGTCAGCCTCTTAACTGCAGTCCAAACTTCTGCTTGCTGCTTGGGTTCATCCCACTCTATTACCTTTCCCTCCCTTGTTATTTCCTCCCACTACCTTGGTTCCTTTGCCAGTTTTCTCCAGTCAAGTCCAGCCCTCTCTTGCCTATTTTCTGCACACCTATTGGCAAAATCTCCTTTCTCCATTTATGTCCTGACTTTGTTCTAAGGTTGCTTTCTGCAACTTTATGAATATAATATTCTGTATGGTGTTTTTTATTTTCCTTAAGGATCTGCACTCTCCTTATTTCTTGCCCCCCTCCTCGTATCACCATCCCTTTCCATTCTGAATTATAACCTTCTGCATCTGTTATGTATATGAGCCTTAACCGTGTAGCTTTAAAATATCCCTTCAAATCGGTAATCCTAAACTGCTTTGTTCTACTGACAGGATTATCTTATTCATTTAACTCTTGCCTTCTTTCGTCTCGGATAAATTCCTTTAACTCTATTAATTATTGCACACAACATTTCCCCTGGTTGATACAACTATGTCTGACCTGTATATAAAACCAAAGGTACTAAAAACATTTTCACTGCTTGTATATTAATATTCATATCCATAAATAAGTGCTTCTAGTTTCTCAGCATTTGTATTATCTTTTTAGTCTATTCTCGCATATCTGTAGCTCACATAATATAAACCTTTATAATACATACTCTTAAATACTTCATCTTACCCTGTCCCCATAAATATGAGTATTGCTCAACCAAGGCATGCATGGGTACAAAATGTACACCTCTAGTCTTTGTTTTACCTTCATTAATTTTATATCCTGAAAAGACTTGAAACTGTATCAAAATGTTCTACAAAGCTGGAATGTCCTTTTCTGGATTTATTCATACTTCTCAACTGTACAGATTTTCACAAAAAATATCCAGATTTGTGCATCATATTTGTGGCCTGTTTCACATAAAATGATGGTTCTCTGGCACATCATTGGTAAACCTTTGAGGGTTGAAGTCAGAAAATAATTACATACATTTTGAGTTTCACACTTCTGCTTCCCTCTGAACCATCACTATTCTATTAATGTTGTCAAAAGTTTGCCTGCCCTCCACAAAAACACATTTATCAATTTTGACAATACTGTTCCCATTCTTTTAGCTAGTATAGTAATAAGCACATTATAATCATGTTTTAAAATTGAAATGGGTCTATATGAGGCTTGGTCTGGCAGGTCTTTCTCTTCTTTGGCCAAAAGAGTCACCACAGCTTTTTTTACAAGATGTTTGTGTTTCCCCTTCTTTTACAATACTATCATAAAAAATCTTCCAGATCTTTATCAGTTTTGGTTCCTGGAGACTTCCCTACAGACTGATTATATATCACCATTTTATCTCATCTTCTCCTATCCTAACTATTCATTGTTGAGCCTCATCTTACTCTACTCTTGGCATAATTAAGTTTTCCATAAATATTTCCATTTGTGCTCTTTCTTGGTTTCTACATTCCTCTGCTTTATATAATTTTTCATCAAAGTTTCTGAAAAATATCTAATACCTGTATAGGATTTCTGTTTATTTTTCTTGTCATGTGTTTCCTAAGTTGGGCAGCAAACCTTTCTACTTTCTGTCACTAAGTCACTGTGCTAAAAGATTTTGTACACTGGAGTTGTTAGAAAAAAATAGTTGCTTAACTGCAATCTTTCTAAACCCATCCATATTATCCAAATATTTCCTTATTTTCTCTTTAGCATTCTGCAGTTGTTCCCCTTCTTGTTCTGTAAAATTCCCATTATGTACCCTAACCTGGGTCAGTCCCTCTAAATAATTCCCATTACTTCTTAAATGTATCTCTTTCTCTTTTATGTCTACCCTATTTTTAAACTACATTTTCATTTTATCTCTCACAGTAGCTCTTCCTTCTAAAGAAATATTTATCTTCCCTAATAACTCAAACAATTTCTACTACCCATTCCTTAAATTCTTCACTTTTTAATAGATGGATAGGAAAGTGCCAGTGTGTCTCATTTTAGCTCATATTAATGCATTTTGATTTTACTCTTTATTATTGTATGATCTAAAATGGCTATTGGATGTGTGTCAAAGCTTTCAATTAAACAGATACGTTCCTATGAAATATAATTTCTACGCAGTGTAGCCCAGTTGTTGTACTTTGGGGAATAACATGCTTTCTGAGTTCCTACTATTGATTTCTCATCTTCCATACCAAATATTTTCACAAATTTCTACCCTTTTTGATATTTTTCCCTTCTAGGTCCCCCTGATACATCCTTAATGTTGCAAAATCAAGTTCCGGTCCCCACCTGTAAGTAATATTCTCTGCTGAAAGCTCATTACTTCTCCTTACCAAACTGTTCTTTTTGTTTTAAACAAGAAACATCTTTACTGAATTTCCACTTATGACACAGGCAATCATATATTTATATAGGTGAAAACAAACCATATCGACATATTTTCAGTAGTACCTCCCAAATATTTTTTAAGCCCCATAATAGTTTTTGGTGGAATATAAATACATGCCAGCAAAATCCTCCTCCCTTACCAACAGCCCTTTTCTACCACAACTCTACCATTATTGTCTTTTTTCCTCTTCTATCACTATTGGAGTCTCTCTAGCAATCAGTACTACTCCCTATTTACTTTGTCTCTGATATTCTGCTGAATATCCACCCTGAAATCCTATCTTTGTCAAATTCACATCCTCATTTCTTTCCAAATGTGTCTCTTGCAACATTGCTGTTTGCACTTCACATGCTTTAATGTAATTCAATACTCTTTCCTTTTTGTCTATACCCATAAGGCCATTTACATTCCAAGATACTATGGATAGAGTAGCCACTATGATAAAAAGCTGTTGTTCCCACTTATATACATGGCAGTTTTTTAATGTGTATTTCCAACTTTTGTCTTATATGCACACACTAATGTTTGGTAGACTGATCTTTTATACAGTTGTTTCTTTTCACCTTCAACTTAACCTGTTACATGTCTCAAGACTTTTTTTAAATGAAAACTCTCAAACAAAAAAACTAAATACATTTTCGGAATACCCTATTCCTTATTATCTTATAACAGACTTATTATCTTAGAAAAGACGCAAAAAACTATGTACATTTTTAACAAATTAAGTTTAATGTTCCAGATATGGACAATTGCCCCAAATTGACAGCTGCAACCACAGCATAACCAAATCTGAAATTAAGGTTAACCATGCTGATGTGCTTGTTATAGTCTGTGTTCCCAATTACACTGAATGCTGTCTCTCCTTTTCTTATCTATATTCTCCTTCCAGATATTAAAAACAGCTTTCAGAAAACATTAACTTTAGCTCTAAAAAAGTGCACTGGTTATGTTGAAATAAAACTAAATTATTCACTATTCTTTTAAGTGCATACAATTATTACGGCTGCTAGGCACGCTACTATTCCTATTCACATACCATAAATTCAAACGCTATTTTACACTGAGCTGCTTGTCATTGTATCTTTACAATTTGTACTTCCCTCAGCAAAGAATACTCAGAACTCTGAATATCAATTGCTTGGACCACCAGACAGTATCTCTCTATGTAAATGTATTCAGCAATGAAGAAAAAAAAAACAGCTAACATCTTCTAGATGTTTGAAGGAATCTTTTATAAATTCCATTCAGAGCAGAATGTACAGAATTACCTTGGTTAACTACCTTCAGCTGCAAACATCTGGTCTGTCAGTGTGAACATTTGCTAATGGAAAGAAACAAGCTAATATATTTGCATATGCAAGACTATTCACATTTTTCATGGCTTTTGCAATTCTGTCTTATTTTTCAAGTGTATTTGCTTACAAAAACGATCATAGCTTAAGCCAAGGACATTAATCTAGACATCCACCCTTGTAAAAACAAGGGAAATTATCGTTGTAGTTCTACATATTATAATGATTACACTTTTACGCCCCACCCCCATAGCCCAGACTACAGCATTAAATTAACTTAAACTTGCTTCTGTTCAGCCTTTTTTCATGTTATTCTATAAAATGTATACTTCTTGCAACTAAAAAAGTACTGCTTTATTTGATATATTTAATACATACAACAGCCACTGAAACAACTACCCTCCACATTTAAAATACCCCAGACTACACACTACGGCTTTACAACACAAGATGCAGTTTATATCATGAAATGTTTTATCTACATATGAAGAACAAAATTGCTTTACTTACAGTTACTACCTTTTTTCACTTTAGTATCTTTCCAAACATTATAGACATAATCTGATGTCTCTTACTTTTAATTGTGTCTGTCCATGAGAATTGTGAGTCCCTACTAGGGAATACTGCTAAGCCATTGTATATAATCACTTTGTTTTTATAACGGTTTGCTAACTTCTGTGTAATCTATGTAAGTTTGTCTATGTGGAGCTTTTCTCCCCGGGCCTCCGCTGAAAATGGACATGTATCCAATCGACTATCCCGGTAAACAAATGTAAAATAAAAATAAAATAATGTGAGGCATATACCTCACATTCAGTGCCTTACAGTCCACCTGACCCACGTTTAAAACTAAAGGGACTAAAAAAAGTTTTACTTCTTGTAACTTGCTATCCATATCCATAGACAAGAACTTCCAGTTTCACAGTTTTTGTACTATCTTTTGTTTAGTCTCTTTCTTCCCACATATCCTTAGTTTCATAACTGACTGCTAAGTGTTATTAATGTCATGGCCCCAGCAGACAAACTCTCCTTGAGGATGTCCAAATTGGCATCAGCTGCTTAAGCTCATCCTCCCTCTACTAGACCCCTCAGACAAATGTACTACTAATGAAACCAAGATCAGCAAGGCTGTAATCACGGCTTCATATTTTTTATCCCATGTGGCTTGACTTTGAGTGCAATTGTTGTTCTTGTGAACTGTTCTGATTTATTGAATTGCCATTTTACTTTACTGAACTTGTGATTACAATATCTAACACAACAGAGAGGGCTTCCTTCAGGTCGCATCTGCCCTTTCTACATGGTTGTGCATTAATGAAGATATATTTAAATAAAGGTGTGGGGTACATGGGGTAAGAAAAAATATATAATTATTTCTTTTAACTTGTTTGAGGAAACCACATTGATGTACTGAAAAATGAAGCTTTTGCTAATTTAGTTTCCCTAATACATGTTTGTTCAGAAATAAAGGTTAAGCATATGAGTCCTTTTAAAATAATTGGATTTTGCTGTCAAGTCACACTTGGGTGTAACAAATTATAGGTCTAAATATTACAAAGGCACATCAGCATAGGTAACTTATTACACATTACCCTGGTCCACTCTAACAATGAGACTTTTGTGTAGAACTCATTTAATTCTAACTTCTCACACCAATCTACCTCTATTATGGCAAACTGGACATTTTGCAATGATAATATAATTAGCCAACGTGTGGCTTTTCCATGTCCATTAACTGCAGGTTATATCTCAACTACCTTTACAACAGATGTATGTTTTTGTTTACATACTAAATGCCTTGGTTACACTGGAAATGTACTTGTATGTAGCAATTAGTTTAAACCACCAAATGAATATGCTACTGGAGATCTACACAATACTCTTGATTACTGTTGTGACCTTATGGCAAGTAACCAAGTTTAAGAGATGTAATAATAACCTTGCCTGGTTTCCACAAGAATGACTTTACAAATGGTCAGTATTCATGACTTGCTGGCTGTGCTCACAGAAAGTTTTAACTTTAAGTGTAAATATCTAATATATATCCAATAACACAAGTATGAACAGTGTTTGGACTCACAGAGGGGTTCCCAGTTGGAGTGGGCGTGCAACAGAGTTCATCACATAAACCACTGCTGTTTATACTAGAGATGGACTACATTATAAATGAGGGACACGTCAACAAATCCTCTGTATGCAGACAATGTGGCATTACAAATAGACTCTGAACAAAAACAGCAAACAATAAGGGAATGGAATAAGTGAAGACATTTGGGATGAAGTATAGATAAAACATTTGTCATGACAGCAAATGGGAGAAAAGAGTCAAATTTCAGACAGAAGAGAAGATAGTGGAATAGATTAACAGCTTCAATCATCTGTGATGGGTGGTTAAGGAGAAGAGAAGTCTAAATAGGGGGGTAAAAGTTAGAGGGGCTACAGCTAACTGGCACAGAATGTCTGGGTTGACAGAAGAACGCCAAAGAAGCTACAGTTGCTACCTCTCCGTTTTTTTTCCAGACTATCCGGAAATCAAATCAATTCTCCAGTAGTCTGGAAATACACTGTACAAACTCTGGTATTCTGCTTTAAAATGGAAACAGACTATTGGAGTTTGTTAAATCGGCTGATTTACTATGCTTTTTTACAGAAAAGCATAGTAAATCAGCTGAAAGCAAGCATCAGAAATGGAAAAAGTTGGGGTTCCACATCAAATGATGTCATAGTGAAATCAAACATGGGTGGGACGGGGTTGTGAATGGGTGGAGTTATGCATGATGTGGGGGGTGTGGCCTTATTCCAGTTTTAGCTACAGTGGAAGGTGGCAACCCTAAATGAGGCTGAAAAGTAAGGAGTACAAAACAGTGATGTGACCAGAACTACTTCTTGGTACAGAAACAGGAGCAATGAAGGCAGAGCAGTTGAGGACACTACAGGTGAAGGAGATGAAGTGCCTGAGATGGGTGGTAGGATACATTTTGTGGTACAGACAAATAAATTACAACAGAGCAGAAGCCCAAGTAGCTCCAACTACAAAGAAGGTCAAACAGAAAAAATTAGGATGATTCGGGCACATGTGCTTGGAAAGCAGAAGGCGATCTAGTGAAGAAGACTGGAACAGACAAGAAAAAGGCAGAATGAAATGAAAGCATTCAGCACAGAGATGGATGGATTTTGTTAAAGAAGACCTGTGATGGTCAAGAATGACTACTGAAGATAGGAAAGTGGCACTGAATCAAGACAAATGGCAACAGTTCACAACACCCTGACCCCATGCACAAAATGGGAGGCAGGTTTTTATGATGATGATCTAATGCATGCTGCTTAAACAAGCTATAGCTGTACTAACCTTATCTGGTTTTATACGTATCCCATAAGTGAAACAAAAACACTGCAATGCTGCTTTTAAATTTTTGAAATTTAATTTTGTGTGCTTTTTTTTTTTAAACCCCCTGCATCTTGGTTCTGCTCTGGGTGTTTGAAAATTTGTACAGACCTTTTAGTGACAAAATAACTATAAGTTAACCCATACGATAAACGGACAGATCTCAACCTTCTGCATTTACTGGTTTTAATCAGGGAGAGAAAGTTGTGCAAAATAACCTTTAATATATTTAACACTGCAAATTAAACCAGCCCTGAAATCTCTCTTGATCAGTCCCTAATAGTAGTAAGTTATCGGAATGTCTGTTTTACTGCTGACCCACAACATAACATACTTAAATTATACAAGAGCTAAAAGATTTTTCATTATATTGAATACAATAATGCATTACAACTGTAACTATATACAGTAATGAAAATGTTTCTGTATGCACATACTGTGTTCTACTAATGGTTCTAGACATTAGAAACAGTTTCATTTTTGTTGAACAATGTATTTCATTGTTTACAATTACCACAGGATTTCCCTGATGTCCTGAAATAACACAGCCCCTTTTACTTGTATTTTCAAAGTCCTTTTTATTTGTTTGACTCAACCCTTGCTGCACTCATATTAATTTGGCTGGAGCCACCTTTGTTGTGCTTCAGCAGAAGTAGCTGTTTATTAAGTATTTGTTTTGGGGGGAAAAACAATTTCCTCTTTAGTTTAACGATATTTTTCAGTACAACAAAACATCTTAGTTGCTCACGCTTTTTACATTTACTCCTTTTGGTTACTGTTGCTTTAAGGTCAAAGTAGCATTTTGTGCAGAATGAAATCAAGTTTTAAGACAGAAGCAAAGAAGCATAACAACTCTTAGAAGTTTTAACTTGCAAAACGGACACAGTTACCTACAGGCTTAACAAGGATAACTCTTTACTATATGCAGACCTACAGAAAATTCCATTAACTACCCTGCATATGAGTAATTTTGGACTGCTTTAGGGAAATCTATTCATGAAGGCATACATGTTATGCGAATACTGCACACATGCACTGAAAGACAAACTCTTCCTCCTCTGTTTTTGGCTGGTAATGTTAGTCCTAACCCCAATCTGAAAGCAAATTTGCCTTCTACGAGTCACAAAGCATCCCTTGAAATATCTGCTAAGCAGCTTCCACTAGCCAGTTTAAATGTTAACAGCCTTAAAAAATGGACCATTTTCAATTTGAGAGTAATGCAACACAAACCTAAAACAACTGTAATCACAAAAACCTGTTTAAAAGAGGAGGTATGCCTGTTTTCATTTTAGCCGGTCATTATACATGCTGCTATCACAATGACCCAAACATTAGGCCAGGAGGAAAGGACCCAAATGAGAGGTGTTCTTCAGTGAGCAGGGGCAATACCAGTTCTGAACTAGACCTGAAAATGGTTGATGGTTCATTTAGTGGTAAGAAACCATTTAAGCAACAAACAGCTGTCATATATATTCTTTCTCTCTGCCTCAGAACTCTTACCAACACAGCTATATAATCCAGATCTCTATGCATAGTGGAAATTAAAAGCCAACCTTAGAAAGCTAGGTTAGCTCAGAAAGATTGGCACACAGATACACAGACAAGGGAGAATACAACAGGTCCTATTACCACCAACCCCAGAGAAAAACAAATACCAGGGGGGGAATTAATAGGTTCAGATGAACTGCATGAGACAGTATGTAGAAGAGAAGGGTTTACTATCTACAATTATACAGACTCATTACTGAAGAGTATTTTAGCCTTTTGTCAACAGGGGTGAAATTTGCCCCAGAAAGGAAAGGTAATTTATTGGATAGCAGTTTTGCGTTGATACTTTATGTTAGGAAACTCAAACGTGATATTCTTTTCACTGAACAAGATGATGTTTTGACATCAATACCCATGGAAAATTTATTAAGAACAGAAAGTGTTAGTAGTATAATGTATATAATCCTCTACACCCATTGTTGGATACTTATGAAAAACTGGTACTGGAAGACATACATGCGAAAATAAAGGATATTCCTTGGAATCTTACTAAACAAGAACATGATTTATTATTAGATTTAAGGAAAGATAAATCTCTTCGTATAATGATCCCATATAAGGGTGGAGGTATAGTCTTATATAGATCAATGGACTACTGTAATATAATGCAAAATCTTTTATTTGATGCATCCACTTATGTAAATGTGTCCAAAAATCAGATAAATATATCATATACATGTATAGATTCATATTTGCTGGAATATTTAATGGATAAGAGAATAGACCCTGAGTTATACAACTTTTTAACATAAAAAAGATCCAGTTATTCCCATTTTTTTCATGATTCCCAAGATCCATAAACATTTATTAATGCCACCTTTTAGACCTATAGTAGCAGCCAGTAGTTCAAGAACCCACCCACTGGCAGTATTTGTGGATACTTTGGTGCAACATATTATGGGTAAAGTACATCTCGTGAAGGATTCATGGGAATTCTTGGGGCTTTTGAAACAAGAATTAAGGAACAAAGATTTCATTTTTTTAACAGTTGATGTAAAAGACCTCTTCACTGTTATATCTAAAGAGGAGGGTAGTACTTTATTCGAGGAAAACATTGTTTAGTTTTTCAGATCTTACACATGAACAAGTTACCCTGGTAAGTGAGATTATGAATTTAATACCTGAAAATAATTTCCTTTATTTTGAAGGAGAATATTATCAACAAATCAGGGGTGTAGCTATGGGGATGGCATGTGCCCCCATATATGCAAACCTGGTTCTCCTGGGATGGGAGACCAAGTATGTAACAGATGGCCCTTTCTGGCATAGGATAAAAAGTTATGCAAGATTTTTGGATGATATTTTTATCCTGTGGGATAGGCCAGAGGAAGAAATAGAGAAATTAATGGCATATATGAACCAAACTACATAGTTCCTTGAATTTACTTATAATTATAATAGAAGAGGAATTATTTGGATACATCTATTTCTCATGACAAAAAAGCCAGTATGATGTCACACCTGGAAGATGTGAAAGCAGAGTTTGACAGAATATCATACATGTTCCAGGAAAGAGGGTACCCCCAGGCCCTAATAAAAGAAGTTTTGGTTGAGGTCTATGCAAAGTGGGGTGTTGTATATAAACCATCACTGGGTGAAGGATTGGTCACTAGTAAGATTATGAGCTCTGGTCATAAAAAGGAGGTTACATATGAAAAGGCTTGTGTGCTACAATATAATCATCTTTCAGATGAAATTAAAGGAGCATTAGAGCTAATTGGAATATCTTTAGGATAAATCATCACATTCTAAATAGAGAGGGTAGTACACCAAGATTTGTAAATAGTACAGGACCTAATTTTAAACGGTTATTTGAGAATAAGCTAGATCCTACATATATGACATCTGTAGGTACACACCCTTGTGGAATGTGTAAGCCAACGACCATATATTAATAAAGAAAAAAATATTTCCCTGAATAATAAACGGCGTAGTCAGGTGCTATTCCAGAAAGGGAATGGTTTGACAAGTAGAATAGTACATTTGGCAATATGTTCATCATGCCAACATTTTTATGTAGGCAAAACAGAATGTCATTTGAAGAACAGGATACATGAGCATCTAAATATCAAAAATAAAAACGTTTATAATGCTCTATATAGACGTTCAAGTTTGCCAAAATTTTGATAAATTTATATTTGGTATTCTACAAATAGTTAAAATACAACCAAGAGGGGATGACTGGAAAATGGGCTGAAAAAGAAGGAAACTGAATGGCAGTATAAGTTGGGTGCTATGTTTCCACCAGGCTTAAATGATTTTATATCCATTGCACCCTTACTACATGAAAGGGCTAGTTGAATATAATGTATTTTATATCACAGTATCTTTAGTGGGATATACATTTATATTATGATGTACACATATGAATATTATTTTTTAGTAAAAGAAAGATAATTTTAGGAAGAAAAGTGATTTTTGAAATGGTGCCTTTAAATATTGATTACTGTTGTCACGTGACCTGTACTTTTAACTGACAAGGTTATTTAAATGCTTTTGTATGAATGTATTCTGATGAAGTCTCACTTGATATGAGATGAAAGCGCTAAATACTGTGTGTAATTATTAAATATTTAAGTCGCAGCTGGTGGTGTGCTGTTTGGAACCAACTACTTTTTATTATTTTTACAAGTTTGAACAGCGTTGTGAATGTTATAGTTCAAAAACCAACCTTGCTTGGTAAGCTAAACTTGTTGCTTGTTTTACAATTTACAGGTCTAATGAACAGGGATATATCTATCAAGAACATAACACAGCAGATCAGATCAATAAGCAGACCTAATCTGGTACCCTCCTAAATGTGATCTCATATCACGCAGGTGCACATCTTACCTAGTTCAATGAGTGATCACTAACCCCAGAGGTGCATACATCACTGCACATCTTACCTAGTTCAATGAGTGATCACTAACCCCACAGGTGTATACATCACTGCACATCTTATCTAATTCAATGAGTAATCACTAACCCCACAGGTGCATACATCACTGCACATCTTATCTAATTCAATGAGTGATCACTAATCCCACAGGTGCATACATCACTGCACATCTTATCTAATTCAATGAGTGATCACTAACCCCACAGGTGCATACATCACTGCACATTTTATCAAATTCAATGAGTGATCACTAACCCCACAGATGCATACATCACTGAACATCTTATCTAATTCAGTAAGTGATCACTAACCACACAGGTGCATATATCACTGCACATCTTACCTACTTCAGTAAGTGATCACTAACCAGACAATTGCATACATCACTGCACCTTACTTAATTCAATGAGTAGTCACTAACCCCACAGGTGCATAACATCACTGGACATCTTATCTAATTCAGTGAGTGATCACTTGCCACACAGGTAAATACATCACTGATTCTCACTACTTCACTGACAGATCACCATCTAGTGATGATCTACTGGTCTTTTAAAACACATAGTGACCCCAGTTTTAAGACACAACAGGTCCACCCACTGAATATGGAGAAGACTCTACTTGTACAGTTAAAACCCACAGCCTGGGAGGAAGTTTACAAGCTATGTAATTCCAAATCTCCTGTTGCCATTGAAAGACTAACTTTTTTTCTCCACAGCAATACATAGTCCTTAGGGCTCAATATGCCCATGGATTACCCATAGTGTGAAGACCATGTAAAGAGAAAAGAATGAGACAAGGCAGATCTGAAAACAGGATTCTAATGACACGTTCAAATTTGAATAGTTCTGTGGCCTGTGAAGTCCAAACAGGATTGCTACAAATGTTGCCAAGTCTACATTCATCAGGGCCACAGGAAAATGTATTGTTCAATTAACCATAGCCTTTCTGTAGTACTCTTGCTTGAGACCTTTCACCAAATAAGTCCTCCATACTATGTCCTAATTTACTTCATGACACTACAGATTAATTTCACAACCCCCTTCATTCACATCACTGACCTTCTCCAATGTGAGCTTCACATCTCCCAATAGACCAACTGCATTAACTAATTAATTCTTCTCTGTTGCACTTTTCACAAAGTAGTCACATGATATTTTGTGAATACCTAAAAAGAAAAGCTTCCTATTTCAAAAGGGGTTAGTCTGAATGTGCTTTGCCATTCCTTTTTTGTGGGAAATGAGCTCTTTTTATCTAGGCCCTAGCTTACATTTTTAATTTCACTCTCCCCACTGGTACTGTTCCATTTAGCATTCAATATGTTACAACACATTCCAAAAAAAATTCTTTTGCTGGGCTGGTAACAAACATCTATCCCTCGGTTAAAATTTTTAAAAGCATTTATGTATTCTACGCTTATCAAGCACATTGACAACTACTCAATTCTCTTCCCATATCAGAATGACTTTAGAACGATTTCTTAGCAACATGACTGCACTAGATACTATGGCTAACTAGTTCTACAACAATATGGAGCAAGGTATTTTAACTGGAGTTCTACTTCCTTAACTTGGAAAGTGCATCTGAAAGCAATGACCACAGAATATTGCTTAATAACACACTATGCACTTCCAGGTTCATTTTTTTTGTGCCACTTTGCCCCCACTGCCTGTTGATCATCAACTCCCTCCTGGTCAATCAGTCTGTTTGTACCCCATCACCAGGGTAATGGTTAACAGGAAGAAGCCATCACTAAGGCAACCATAAGGATGGCTTGTGACTTTTTCCTTCTGTAGCCCAAACAACCCATATGGATTTGGTATAAGCACTGGGGAGGGCTTGTGCAATGGGTTTGACAGCAAAGGATGCCTCCCCTTTACTTCTGAAAGAGGTGTTTCCTTCAAACAGCACTGCTCCTTAACCTTTAGCACAGAAGGTGGTCTCCCAAAGTCTCAACTTTGGAGATATCATGTTCTCAGTGTGCCTCTGAGTGCATGCAACCTCCCCCCACCCCAACAGTAAAGGTGAATGTCTCACCCTCATCACACCACCCCACCCCCACTTTTCTGCTTGGCTCCTCCAGTGGCAGGGTGATAATTAAACATCAGTCGCCTAGGTTACATTCAAGGTATCCATTCCTCTACACCATGGAGCCAGTCTGCTTGCAGCTTCAGTGACAAGATGATCAGCAGGATCTTTTCCCATCTCAGGAATGGAACTTTGAAGTTTTACTACAGCCAAGATCACACAGAATAGGACTTTGTTTGGTAGATGTACTCCAGGGTAATGGCTTAATTTCAAGACTCATAAGTGCAAGTCCACAGCAAGAGTGAGTGTGTGAAAATGGGAATTTACAGACACTAAATCTTAGATCACTGTCTCAGAAAAAAAATATTCCTTTTCTCGGAGATATGGCAATATCAAAGAGGTGGGAGGTTCGCCCCCTGTAAAAACAACTTTCAAGGAGACAATTGTCAAAATCTGCTGTTCTCTTGTAGTTTCACTATTTTTTTTCCAGGACTAGCAATTGCGGGTCCTGGAATTAAAACATGGATCTCTGCTATAAGGATCAGTACTAGAACACTTCCTCTTCAAAAAATGTGCCAACTGACTTTTCATCAGTTAACTTCACATTACGCACCAATAACACAATGATTTAAGATTAGTTCTCTATGAAAAATTCTTAAAAGAAAAAAGAAACAAAGATATTACAGTTATCTGGAATTGGCAGCTTTCACACAAAAAAAAGAAAGAAAAATCAGTAATCAATTCAAGCAAGAGAACAATTACAGTTTTTGGAATACAGTATGACAACTATTTTTGGAATCCAGTGGAAACTCTATTTTGGCCATGCATAAATACTGCAGAGCTATATGGCATCAATCTATATCATGGAAACTAACTGGCATTGAATAAACACCGCAGTGTAACATGGTGTCTCTACAATAAGATAACTGGCAGAAGTCTTCTTGTCATGTGAGAAGTCACACTTCCTCTCTCTCTCTTTCTTGGAGGTTGCTGATTTTATTTCTTCCAAAATCTACTCTGTAGAACTCTTTCAGTGTTGCACCCATCTTAGTGCTTACAAAATATGAAGAGTTTCTCTTCTCCATGTGCTCCTAAACTCTCTTGCTGTAATCAAAAACGCTGCATTACTTTTTCCACATCACTGCCTTTAGACTGTTGTGAAGAGTAGCACTGTGGTGCTCATTTAGCAATTGTTCTAAATTGATGGTAGGCTACACTGGTTTTGACAAGTTGCAAAGGTCACAAATGAATGGGTTACTCTAACTAAAGGTCACTAGTACAACTTCAGTGAACCTTGTCAAAAGTTCCAGAAATTATGACATCACAAGGCTCAAGTTTCACTATAGCTTTTGAGTTAACCAGACATGACGTACGTATATAATAAGTGACTGGTGATACTTAAAAACACACATCATAAATCAGCCAAGTGTACAAACTTTACCAAACTTTTTATTTCTAATTATAGTTTTCATTAAAATATTGCATTATGAAACAATGAAAAGATGACTAAAAACAAAATCACTTTATAACACAGACTAAAATAATGAAATGTGAATGAGCACCATTTAGCAGTCCCAAGCTTCTCTCACAAAAGCTCTACTTGCATACTGTGCAACTCTGGGCAAATGATATCCACCCTTACATTCCTGAGAACAGGCACATGGGCCGACTAGTAAGACTTACTATGTCAACAAACATTTAAACAAAATACTACACATTCTGAGGTATATAAAGTCTTCAAACTTTGTTACATTTTCCCCACAGGGACATGCAATAGGAATATATCTGAATAATGAAAAAAAAAACATGTCTACTCAGCTGTAAATTGTTTTAATTAATGACAGAGATGACAGGAAAAATTCCATTTTTGGTTTCAAAACACAGGCAAGGCTGCTGAAATACAGAAGTACATTTTTACATATAAAAACATTTTTGTAAACAAGATAGCAGCTCTGAAATTAAAAAAAAAAAATCTATATGTAGATTTGTCATCTGAAAAGACAGTGCATATCATACGTACATGTCTTCTGAGCAATTTCATTTGGTCATCAAAAATAGCTCAAATAGCAACCCTTAAAGATAAGTTATAATTTTATCTCCCCACACTGGGACAGCACATCTGGCATGACATTTGCTACTGTTGATGTAGAAAAACATTGTGTGTGTGTGTGTGTGTGTGTGTGTGTGTGTGTGTGTGTGTGTGTGTGTGTGTGTGTGTGTGTGTGTGTGTGTGTATACACAACCATGAGAGAGAGACAGAGTGAGAGTGTACATGTGTAAACTACTAGAAATCTTGAACATGTTTTGTGTGCATTAAATTTATATGAATGTAAATATTCAAACAATTTGACTTTCCTAATATTTTATCATGCAAAGTTCAAACACCTGCTGGCTTAATATCAAAACAAAATTACCAGATAATTTGCTAAGACCATTTACATATGTAAATGGATGAACAGAAATGAGGTTTGGAAAGCCTTGAGAGGCTATGGTGCTTAAAGGTCCTGCTGTCACTCTGTTTGCTCCAATGACTGTCTTCAGTTTAAGCTGATTTCAGTGAATGTAACACTACTCGTCAGTGAATGATGCAAACTGCCATCCTGCCTTACATGGGCTCTACAGTTACTCTGTCCAACTGTTAATGTGCTCTGGGATGGATGCTCTGCCCTTCTACCTTCAAGCAGCCTTGCACTACCTCAGCAATCTTGGAATTTCAGGCTCTGCGAGCACAAACTTACTGTTTCACTAAAACATCAGTGTTGTTTGGTACAGTTAAAACATGGAACAATAATATAAGCAAGTTAATCTGCCCTGAGTACCACCTTTGGAGCCAAGATATAAGATCAGCTAAACCACAGGATTGTAACAGTCATATGAAATGCTTGATTTTAGAGCAGAGTGGTCCCTTCTGCTGCCTTCCAAACAGCTGCTTGTGTGCATACACAAATGACTTTTGTGATGTCAGTGATGCATCTTCCTCCTGCTGAAGATCTCATGCATGTAGTCCCACAGCCTTCCTGGGTCAGTTTCATTGCGCTGAATCATTGCCTGCAACGCCTCCGCTTGGTCAAGACTTTGCCAATAATCCTGTGGCCACATCTGCTTCCAACTGAAATGTGATTTGAGAAATCATCAGAAAAAGCTACATTTTTAACACAGAAACTTAGACTTCGACTATAGTTTAGGTCTGCCTGGCCCAACAAGTCTACATAGTTCCCTCCCTAGTGAATAAGCTATAGATTCTAGAAAAATTTCCATCTTAAATTTTCCTACCCTTCACATGAAATTCCCTGTATTTATCCTTGAAAATCTCTGAGATTCTGAAGTGGATGAGTGGCCTAATTTCTGCAAGACTTGGTCTTATTTCCAGGGGGATTTAGGAGTGAATGTTTTACAGCTTAAGACTTTTTTTTCAATAAACATCTTTATTAAATTATCACATATGACATAGGCAATCTTACATTTATATAAATGAAAAACAAACTTACACCACTTTAGTTGGAAGTATTATACATCACAGACACAACTGAAACAACTGCAGTTGCAAACATTATACATCGCTTATAATCCATCCAGTCATTGTCAGTTAAGCTCATGACTCATTCAAATCCTGCCTCTTAAACCTCGTTCCTGCTCTGCATATACTGTTCCCACAATTCCCATTTTTTTCTATGTAGTTTGCTCCGTCCCTTTTCTAAAGATCCCAGTTCCAATTGTTTTATCTTTGTTACTATGTTCACTACTTCTAGTAAAGTTGGTGTAGACTTTGATTTCCATTTTCTGGTAATTGCTTTTTTGGAAGCCACCATAATTAGACTCAGCAAGGCTTTGCTATGCCTAGGCAATTACGATTCTGTATCATAGCTCAAAAAAATCATCTCCCCAGTCAGTCCAATCTGCTCACCCAGCATCTCCAACAGAGTGGTTCGCAGGGAATCCCTGAAGTCTGCCAGCTCATTACACTCCCAAGAAATATGCTCCCAGCCATCTCGTTCTTGCCCGTCACACCAACAACATTTGCTATCCACCTGAGGAAAAATTCTTTGTAGTCTACTTGGGTATAAAAATACCTGTGTAAACACTTTCAGGCAAAGATCCTAAATCTTCTAGACTTTGTTGCATACTTGCTTAACACATTTTGATGTTATTAAAGAAAGATCATGGACAAGCTGTATGAAAGCACACAGGGAAACTTTTTAGGGGAGAGAGGAGCCTCTAGATTAATTAGGTATTTACATCTCAGATGGAATCATTAGGGTTGAGTACAAGTTCACTGACAGTCAACATAGCACAGCTGTGTACACCGTATCAGAAGACTTAAGTGTTAAAAAGGCTTGCAACTGGGGTTGGGAGGGTGGTCTAATGGTTAAGGTGTTTGCCTTACAAACATAAGCTGCAGGGTTTGAGTCTCGCAAGGGATAACTGGCTAGGCTTAAAATGGCTCGCAAGGGCAGTTAGCTTAGTACTAACATATGAAACTAGCAGCCTGTCCTTCGATCTTGTCCAGTGCTTAGACAAGTAAAAATAAATGTAGCACTAAGGAGTTATGACAATATGAAAGAGGAGATATCTCAAGCTTTAGCAGTCAAAGGGGGTGCTACAGCCTGAAAGAGATGAATGCTAGAAAAATAAAAATAATGGTCTTCAGCCTGGCAACAAAAACATACATAAATAAGGGAGATGGGAGGAGGGAGTGGATACTGCAGCTGTGACCACTGGACTATCTATTGCTATGGTAAGTTTACTTATGCAGCTGCACTACTTTCATCATCTCATCACTACTGCAGTGGGCTTAGCTATACGGGTAGATTACCACAGTTTATGACTAGGATGAAGAAGAACGAGAGTCCATAAGCCTCTGGAGAATGGTCCTAGCAAAGCCTAATCTAGACCTGGAATGTGGCAAAAAACATGACCTACAGCCAATGGGGTCATTCTTTGAACAATTATATTTACCTCTTTGGCACATCACTACAAAATATTCAAGTAACAACAGGGTGTTTGGCAACAAAACAAACCTAAGACTGGAATTCTATCCACAGCACCTTTACTGCAGCATACTTCTGATTTCTGACACCACAGACATAGCAGTTCTAAAGCATGACACTCTAGCTATATATTTTTCTACTGAAATCAGGGATATATACATACCGCAACCCCCCAAGAATTTATTTTCTGACATATTCACTCAGTAAAGCATTTCTGGCCAATATTGCAAGCAGCCTACTGAGTGTCCTACTGAGTGTACCTTCACCATAGCACCCCAAATAAAGACCAGCTATTAAGTAAAATGTCTCTTTGTGCTAGCAAACTCACATGAACTAAAGCCACTGAGATCAGCCATTGAAGGGCTATATCTGTCCAAACTAGCTTAAGGCTATAACTCTATCCTCAGCACTTCTACCGAAGAGTCAGGGGAAGAGAAAAATAATTCAAGCCAAAGTTCCAAATCAGTATCAGTTTTTAAATATTACAGTTTAAAAAATGATTCAACAGAAGAGCTCTTATTAACACTCTATTCCCTATGCTTGTGACTTTAATGATTACCACTATTTCTTGCTATAAAGTAGCACAAAAGAAATAAAACTGTAAAATGTCTGTATCAACATCCATTTGCCTTATTTGTTTTCTTAATGATTTTTAGAAAAAAAGCTTAATATACATTTGATACTTTCTGTAATTATGACCAATTTCAATCATCGGCAGTCATTCCCCACTCCTCCTGGCACACATTTTCTACTATAATTCTGTATCTTACTTTTCCCTTTTCAGACAAAACCAACCAACCAACCACACACACACACACCTCTCAAGTCTACCCTATTTTAGCTCAGAAATTTGCTCTGTCCCTTCTAAATGGCGATGTTAAAAGCAAAGTTGATAAATTACACTTAAACATAACATTCTTCATTTTGAATCTTAAAGAGAACATGTTCAATGCAGTTCCACACTAAAAGGGTCTGTCACACATCTCTCAGAACAGGAAAAGGAGCAACTGCAGAATGCTAAACAGAAAATAAGGGATGACCTCGATAATATGCACGAGTTTGGAAAGATTGCTGTTAAGCAACTGTTTTTGATAATAATTCTAGAGCACAAAAACTTCTAGCACAACTCAGGCAACAGAAAGGGGAAAGAGCTGTCACCAAGCTAAGGGAGCCTATAACAAGGAAGATAACAAGAAACCCTGTATAAGGATTAAAATATTTTGGAAATTTTAAGAAAATCTGTATAAAGCAGAGAAATATGGAAATCAAGAAAAGGTACAAATGGTAATGTTTATGACAGAGTTGAATATGCTAAATTTAGAGGTAGATGAGGCTCGATTACCAACAGGGCAGGAAGGGATGAGATAAAAATGGCTATGTATAACCAATCTACAGGAATGTCCACAGGAATAGATGGTATTCCTATGGAGGTTAGGAGGGAAAAAAATAAAGATCTGAAAGGTTTTAACAGTATTTTAAGAGGAGAAGTACCAGCATCCTGGAAGAAGGGGGTGGTAATGGCAATACCTAAATTAGGGTAAAGATCCATCGACTCCAGCTTCCTACAGGCCCATTTCAATACCAAACCATGATTATAAAGTGTTGATGTCTATAATGGCAAAAGTGATAGATATGGATCAGTGTGGTTTTGTGGAGGGGAGGCAAACATTTCACAATATTAACAGAACACTGATGATCCAGAGGAAAGCAGAATGTAAGAAAGTCCCACTTTTAATTGTGGGTCTTGACGCAGAGAAAGCATTTGATAGAGTAGACTGGGACTTCATGAACAGAGCAATGGAAGCATTTGCTTCCCCTGATACAATTATAAGGGTGAATTGAAGAATATATGAGGGATCACAGGCACAAATTAAAGTGGGTGGGGTCCTCTCCGATAATTTCTGCTTGAATAGAGGAACCAGGCAGGGTTGTCCGCTTCCCCCTTTGTTGTTTGCATTATATTTAGAACCACTGGCAAAGAAAATAAGGGACTCAGAAATTCAAGGATATAACTGATATGGTAGTCAGGAAAAGCTGGCTCTATAAGCAAATTATATTATTTTATACATGACAAAACCAGAAAAGGACATTACAGTGTTGTGGAACATTTTAAGGCGGTTTCAAATCTTCTTGGGATGCAAAATTAATAAAGCTAAAACAAAGGCAATAGTGGTAAATTATGTACCCACACACACACAAATTAGTCCAACAATATCCATATTTATGGGGACATGATAAAATGAAATATTTAGGAGTATGCATTAGAAATGACTCTGTGGTGGCAGCTACGGATATTTGGGAAGAGACTAAACAGAAGATAATACAAAAACTGAGAAAATGTAAGCTTTGTTACAGTAGATATAAAAAGATTACACACCCCTATTAAAATGCCAGTTTTTTGTGATATAAAAAATGAGACCACAATAAATCATTTAAAAACTTTTCCCGCCTTTAATGTGACCTATAACCTGTACAATTCAATTGAAAAACAAACAAATCTGTTAGGGGAAAAACTATAAAAAATAAACATACAATAAAGCTGGTTGCATAAGTGTGCACACCCTTAAATTAATACTTTGTTGAAGCACCTTTTGATTTAATTACAACATTCAGTCTTCTTGGGTAGGAGTCTATCAGCATGGCACATCTTGACTTGGCAATATTTGCCCACTCTTCCTCACAAAAGCGCTCCAAATCTGTCAGATTGCAAGGGCATCTCTTGTGCACAGCCCTCTTCAGGTCACCCCACAGATTTTCTATTGGATTTAAGTCTGGGCTCTGGCTGAGCCATTCCAAAAATGCAATTATCTTCTGGTGAGGCCATTCTTTTGTTGATTTGGATGTATGCTTGGGGTCAATGTCATGTTAAAAGGTAAAATTCCCCCTCATCTTCAGCTTTCTAGCAGATGGTTGAAAGTTTTGGGCCAAAGGTGACTGGTTTTGGAACTGTTTATAATTCCCTCCACTTTGACTAAAGCCCCAGTTCCAGCTGAGGAAAAGCAACCCCAAAGCATGATACAACCCCAAAGCATCATACCGTGGGGATAGTGTTCTTTTGGTGATGCGAAGTGTTGTTTTTGTGCCAAACGTACCTTTTGGAATTGTGCCCAAAAAATTCAACCATGGTCCCATCAGACCATAACACATTTTCCCACAAGCTTTTAGGAGACTTGATGTATTGTTTTGCAAATTTTAGCTAGGCTTGGATGTTTTTCTGTGTAAGAAAAGGCTTGTGTCTTGCAACCCTACCCCATAGCCCAGACATATGGAGAATATGGGAGACTGTTGTCACATGTAGTACACAACCACTACTTGCCAGAAATTCCTGCAGCTCCTTCAGTGCTGCTGTAGGTTTCTTGGCAGTCTCCCTGACCAGTTTTCGTTTTGTCTTTTCATCAACTTTGGAGGGATGTCCACTCCTTTGCAACGTCACTGTTGTCCCATATTTTCTCCACTTTTTGATGACTGTCTTCACTGTGTTCTACAGTATATCCAATGCTGTGGAAATTTGTTTGTACCCTTCTCCTGACTGATAACTTTCAACAATGAGTTCCCTTTGATGCTTTGTAAGTTCTCTGCGAACCATGGACTTTGCTGTAGCAAGCAATGAGTAAATGTCAGGAAAATCCTACTAGGACAGCTGAACTCTATTTGGGGTTAATCAGAGTCTCTTTAATTGATGGTGGGTGTGTACCCAAGAAAACTGAATGTTGTAATTAAATCAAAAAGTGCTTTAACAAAGTATTAGTTTAAGGGTGTGCACACTTATGCAACCAGCTTACTGTATGTTTTTTATTTTTTATATTTTCCACTAACAGATTTGTTTTTCAATTGAATTGTACAGGTTATAAGTCACATTGAAGGTGGGAAAAGTTTTGAAATGATTTATTGTGATCTCATTATTTTATATCACAAAAACCTGGCATTTTAACAGGGGTGTGTAATTTTTTATATCTAGTGTATATGGACAGTAAGATATAAGCCGTTAAAATGTATTTAGTTCCATTAGTCTTATACACAGGTCAGGCATACTTTTATCAACCGGAGGAGAAGTTGTGGATAGCAATTAAAATAGAGTTGAATGATTTTATCTGGGAAGCGAAGACAGCAAGGGTCAAGTGGGATAAACTGATTCTACCAATAGAACAAGGCAAACCCGCGGTGGTGGTGCTGCGGTAGTGTTGTCGCCTCACAGTAAGACGCTGTCTGGCTCGATTCTCAGCTAGAGCGTCTTGTGCGTGGAGACATGTGTGAATGGGCGTACCTTCATTGAAGGTTGTGCGTCAGGGCTGGTAACTCGGCACGTAAAAATCAACTACCAATAATTAGCGGACCGGAGTTCCGCTGCGGTGACCCCTAACTGGGAAAAGCCGAAAGACGCAACAAGCAATAGAACAAGGCAGACTAGGATTACCTAATTTGAAGGAGTATTTTAGAGCAACACAGTTAAGGCTCTTGTATATAGCACAAGCAGAAAACTACAATTCGAAGTGGAAAGGAATGATGCTGACACAAGGAGGAAGCTCAAGAAATAAGGAGAAATTAGGATTTTGGATGCAGACTCTTAAGGAGAACAATCAAAATTATACAGAATATTATATTCATAAAATAGCAGGGAGTATTATAAGAACCAAACCAGCACGGGAATGTAGAAAAGAGATTTTGCCGATAGAGATGACTGTGGTCAGGGATACAGATAATAAGCAAGGGGGGGGGCTGGAATTTAGGGTCTATATCAGAAGACCGAATGGCAATAACAGTGAATGGCAAAACATCGAAAAGACCGGTCCTCGAACTTGCTGTTGTAGGGGGATGTGCCCCCTACACCCCCCGCTAAATATATATTCCAACTCAGTGATCGCACTACAGTGAGGAAAGGGCAAATACTCGAATCTTCACTGTACCGCGATCTCACAAACAGCACTTCGAGGTCTGGTCTTTTCGATGTCTTGCTGTTCACGGTTATTTCCATTCGGTCGTCTGATATAGACACTAGAATTTATTGGAGAAAACTGGCAAAGGAACTAAGGTATTGGGAGCAAATAACTAGGAAGGGAAAAGTAAGAGAATGGGAGGAGGCCAAGAATTTATTTGGACTGCAGGTTAGAGATTGCCTTCCCTACCAAGGATTGATACCAGAGTATAGGCAAAAAGAAAGAAATAGGGGGCTCCTAAATGAAAGACCAGCACTGGTGGAGGTTTTAATAGAATCTAGAACAGAAGCTGCCATTAAAAAAGGAATTATTAATAAAGCATACAAAATATTGTATGATAATTATAAGAATCAATCAGAGGAGCTTAGAAAGGATTGGAAAGGGAGACTGGATAAGCAATTCACAAAGAGACAATGGGGGGATATATGTATATCTACCAAATATGCAACAAAGTCTAGAAGATTTAGGATCTTTGGCTGGAAGTCTTTACATAGGTATTTTTATACCCCAAGTAGACTCCAAAGAAGTTGTCTTCAGGTGTACAGCAAATCTTGGAGGTGTAATGGGCAACAAAGGGGTAGCTGGGAATATACTTTTTGGGAGTGCAATGAGCTGGCACACTTTAGGTATTCCCTGCAGCCCGCTCTGTTGGAGATGCTGGATGAGCAAACTGGACTGAGTTGTGAGATGATTTTTTTGATTTATGATACAGAATCGGAATTGCCTAGACACAGTAAAGCCTTGATGACTCTAATTATAGTGGTTGCCAAAAAAGCAAATTACTAGAAAACGGAAACCAAAGTCTATACCAGCTTTACTAGAAGCAGTGAATACAGTAACAGAGATAAAAACAACTGGAATTGGGATCTTTAGAAAAAGGAAGGAGCAAACTACATAGGAAAAATAGGAATTGTGGGAGGAATTTATGCAGAGCAGGAATGAGGTTTAAGAGGCAGGATTTGACTGAGACATATGATGATTAACTGAGAATGACAGGATAGTTTATAAGTGATGTATAATGCTTGCAACTACAGTTGTTTCAATGGTGTCTGTGAGGTAAACTGTTTGCAACTAAAGTGGTATAAAAAAAGGGTCTGTCACACATCCAGTGTAATGGGATTCAATCTTGGTCTTAAACAGAACATGTTCCATGGTATTCCACATTGGAACAGCCTGTCATATCCAATATGTTAAGATTTTTTTTAACTATTCATAGCAGTACTGAATCATATTAATCCATCAAGAGAACTTTTTATTGGTATAAAAAAAAAAAAACACATTTTAACTAGCCTATGAACTTCCTAATTGAGGTTAATTTGTTAGTAAATCTTTCATTGTCAGGATCCCATTTGTTCCACATTCTGAGAGGTAGTGTTTCACATTTTGGTGCTGGAAGGTTTGAGAACTTTGTTAATAAATTAGGGCAGTTATGCATTTCTTTTACTTCAGAAAATGTATGAATACGCTTTCTGTTAACCTGCCAACTTCTCAATGTAATAATATTTCACAAAGTTTCCTTTTCATTAGACTTCATGTCTCTTATTAAACAAGAAACATCTTTATTAAATTATCACTTATGATGTAGGCAATCACACATTTATATAAACATGAAAACAAACCATTGTGACATCATTTTAGTTGCAAACATTATACATCACTTATAATCTATCCGGTTACTGTGAGTGTAACATTACATAGCTCATTCAAATCCTGCCTTCTTTTAAACCTCTTCCCTCGTCTGCATGTATTGTTCCCACAATTTCCATTTTTTCTGCGACATTTGCTCCCATTCCTTTCTAAAGATCCAATTTCCCGTTGTTTTATCTCTGTTACTATATTCACTATTTCTAGTACAGTTGGTTTAGACTTTGATATCTATTTCCTACTACTTGTTTATTGGCAGCCACCATAATTAGACTCAGCATGGCCTTAATATGCCTAGAAAATTCCAATTCTGTATCATAGCTCAAAAACACCATTTAGTCATGCCAATTTGCTCACCCAGTATTTCCGTTAGAGTAGTCTGCAGGGAATTTTTCAAGTCTACCAACTCATTACACTCCCACAAAATATTTTCCCAATTACCTCTTTCTTACCCATCATACCTCCAACATTTGCTATCTACCTGAGGAAAAATTCTTTGGAGTCTACTTGGGGTATAAAAATACTTTTGTAAATACTTCCAAGCAAAGATCCTAAATCCTCTACACTTTGTTGCATATTTGGGAGATATACACATACCTCCATGGTTTCTTTGTGAATTGCTTATCCAGTCTCTCATCTCATTCCTTTCTAACCTCCTCGGAGTGATTCTTACAGTTATCATGCAACATTTTATATGCTCTACTAATTATTCCTTTTTAACAGCAGCTTCTGTTCTAGATTTTCCTAGAAACTCCACCAGTGCTGGTCTTTTGCTTACAATCTCCCTATTTCTTTCTCTTTGCCTATACTCTGATATCAATCTTTGACAAGGAAGGCAATCTGTAGCCTGCAGTCCAAATACATTCTTGACCTCTTCCCATTCCATTTGTGACACCCCACCACTAGAATGGTAATCAAGGAGCCTCAATCCTCACTACTGGTACCAGTGGGGGATGTACATTGGGAGGATGACAGGTACACACACAGTATTTCCAGATGCAACTCTCTGCATCAAGTGCAATTTCCCTTAAGAGCTCACAGAGACCACAGTCAGTCCGTGGTTGATTTCTCCCTCTTTTTCCAGATCCCCAATATGACTCCCCACTGGCACAGCTATAGAATTGAGATCTCAGGTGAGTGGCCAAGCCAAGACCTCCAGCACCCTCTCGGTCCAACCAGTGCTTCATGTCCCTGCCCAAGTAGCTCTCACACACACACTCACACAGACACACACACCTGGGAAAGGCTGGTTCAGGTTTACTAGCTATGCCTCCTTTTGCCCAGACTATAAGGTAGTTATCACTGCCACCAGTCACTCCTTATTAGCTACTTTAAGGCCCTTAACAAAGGGTGTCCAATCTTACTGTGTGATATTACTATCAATACAAATGGTAGCTTGACCAAGAGCAAGGCTATTAGTAGTGGTCCATAGTGTCATCAAATAAATATGCAAGTACTCTCAGAGCTTAAATCTCTCTAGACAGATCAGCCACAATGAAAGGTTTAAATATATTTAATCATAAATAATAAAAGAAAAAGACAATACTAAATATATAGTTACAGTGACATCAGAGTTCAAAATCACAGGAAATATTTAAAACAACACTACAGGACAGTTTCAAATAAATAAAGAAAAAACATCTAAATTATGCTTTGCTATATTCCAGACTATATCTAAGAGAATTACTATACTCTAGTTAACTTACTTACAGTGCAAGGCAAATGTGTGGTGAATGGGTCTTCTGGTCAGGTCGAAGACAGACTACCATAATGCTGTCTCTCTCTCAGAGACCTCTCAAATTAATATCTCAAATATTACTGCTGGGATACCTTGCAGAATGACATAATTTCTTGTCATCTGAATATATCCCAAGTGAAACCCCCTACTGTTGGAACCTGGCAGTATTTAGCATCTACCTGTGAAAATACATAGACAAGGGCTTTTCTTCAGATCTTTAGCAAATGGTGGAAGTCATAAAACACATCCAAGACAATACAGAAAGTTTGTTAGTTTTAGATATTATGTCTCCTTGCTGCACTGAAACTGAAAGACATCTTTTTTTATGGCCTAGTCATAATGTAATTTAATTTCAGCTATGTTTCTTGAAGTTTTGCAAGTTAACGTCCTGTATTCCCGTTTCCCCTGTTAAAATATATACATTTAAACAGTTGCAATAGTTAATGTACATTTCTGTTCTATTCCAGTAGGGTACACTGTGGATACATTTCAAACACCACTTTGTAAAATACTTCTTCAGCACATATCTGTACAAACCATCTTATATGACATACAGCTCTAATACATATGTAACACAAACATCTTATATGAATCATGTTGATGTTCACAAATGGGATACAATTACACACAAAATTCCAGATAGCTGGGCTGGCAGTATCTCCTTTATGACACTATTACCTTTCCCTCTCTAATTGTTTGCTCCCAATACCTTGGTTCTTTTGCCAGTTTTCTCTAATAAGTTCCAGCCCCTTCTTATCTATTGCCTGTATCACTAGTTGCAGTCATCCCTATTGGCAGAATCTCCTTTCTCCACTCCCGTGTTGACTTAGTTCTTAGAATACTTTCTGCTACTTTATGAATATTATGCTCTGTATGGTTATTGTTATTCTCCTTAAGGATCTGCATCCAAAATCCCAAGCTCTCCTTGTTTCTTGAACTTCCACCTGTTTCATCATCACCCCCTTCCATTTTGAATTATAGGTTTCTACTTGTGCTATGTACAGGAGGAGCCTTAACTGTGTAGCTCTGAAATACCCCTTCAAATCAGGTAATCCCAAGCCACCTTGTTCTACTGAAAGCATCAGCTTATCCCGCTTAACTCTTGCTGGCTTCCCATCTTCCCCTCCCAGATAAAATACTTCAGCTTTTTATTATGCCTAACCTGTGTAGAAAACTAAAGGGACTAAAAAACATTTTAACTGCTTGTATTTTGTTAACCATACCAATAAAACAGAGCTTCCAGTTTCTCTGCTTTTGTATTATCATTTTGTTTAGTTTCTTCACACATATCTTTAGTTGCCACACCAGAATCCTTTTTATCCATACTCCTAAATAATTTTATCATGTCCCCATAAATACGGACATTGCTGAACCAATCTGAATGTGGGTACATAATTTACAGCTATTGCCTTTGTTTTAGCTTCATTAATTTTGTATCACAAAAATATCTGAAACTGTCTCTAAATGTTCCACAACACTAAAATGTCCTTTTCTGGTTTTATCAGGTACAAAATAATATTATCTGCAACTACAGCCAGCTTTTCTTGACTACCAATATATATCCTTGAATTTCTGAGTCCATTATTTTTCTTTGCCAATAGTTCTAAATATAAAGCAAATAAAAGGGAGAGAGGACAGCCCTGCCTGGTTCCTCTTTTTAAACAGAAATTATCAGAGATGAACCCGCCCACTTTAATTTTCACCTCTGATCCCCCACATAGCCTCCAAATCAACATTTTAATTTTATCAGGGGAATGCAAATGCTTCCATTACCCTGCTCATAAACTCCCAGTTTACTCTGTCAGATGCTTTCTCTGCATCAAGACCTACCAATAACAGTGGTATTTTCTTACATTCTGCTTCCCTCTGGATTACCAATGTTCTGACGTTGTCAAATGTTTACCTCCCCTCCATAAAACCACATTGATCCAGATCTATCAATTTTGACATCATCTTTGCCATTTTAGCCATTACAGACAAACTCTTTATAATTATGGTTTAGTATTGAAATGGGCCTGTATGAAGTTGGATCTGATGGGTCTTTACCTCTTTAGGTATAAAGTACAGTTTTGTACCTACCATAAATGTAGATGTCCGAACTGGATAGCATCTGCAGTCATAACAACTGGGTTGTCCTGTCGTCGGGCAGCCCTTCGGTCGGCCGGATTCCAAAGTCCGGGTCCGGCTTCGGCTGATGTCGCACTTCACCCGACGTCATCTCTGCTGGTCTTCGGGTATAAAGGCATCAGCCGATGCCATTTTCCTCAGTGTTTCTTGCCCCAGATGCCAGTTGCCCTCTTGGAAGGCTAAATTTTGGGTAAATGCCAATGTTTCCAAAAGATAGAAGGCAAACACAAAAATAAGCATGTATGTACATATATACAAACAAATACACCATAAGAGACTCCCCCCACCAGCTAGCTAATAGGAGGGTAAATACCCTAGGAGTACCACAGAGGGAAGGAGGGAGGTAATCCTGACTGCAGATGCTATCCAGTTCGACATCTACATTTATGGTAGGTACAAAACTGTACTATGTCCTTCATGGATGCATCTGCAGTCATAACAACTGGGTAGAATACCATAGCCAACTAGGGGAGGAGGAAGTATAGATTATGGTGTGGTTAGGATCCCTTGCAGTACAGCAGTGGCAAACCCTGCTCGGGATCTGGAATACAGAGGTAGATTATAATGCTTGGCAAATGTATGCACGGAGGTCCAAGTAGCCGCCTCAATAATGTCCTTGGTTGCCACTCCTTGTAAGAAGGCTGTGGTAGTGGCTGTTGCCCTTGTAGAATGAGGCCTTATGTTCTGTGGAATTGGTTTTCCATGGAAGGAGTAACAGAATCGTATGCAATTTCCTATCCATTTGGAGATTGTCTGTTTGGAAATTGCTTTTCCTTCCCTTCCTGTTGCATAGGCTACAAAAAGCTGGTCAGTTTTTCTGTTACTTTTTGTTCTGTCCAGGTAGTAGCGTAGCTGTCTATGTACATCCAAGGCATGCAGCATTCTTTCCCCTCTGTTTTGTGGGTTGGGGAAGAAGGTAGGTAGGTGGATTGCCTGGTTTAAAGACACTCTGGATACCACCTTAGGCATAAATGTAGGATTAGTCCTCATGGACACTCTATCTTGGTGGAAGATTAGGAAGGGTTGTACTGCCATTAGGGCCTGAAGTTCAGAAACCCTCCTTGCTGAGGTTATTGCCAGTAGGAAAGCAGTTTTCCATGATAGATGCTGTAGGTCTGCTGTTGCTGCTGGTTCAAAAGGTGCGAGTGTCAACTTTTCTAGCACAAAGTTCAAATCCCAAGCTGGCAATGGTGGTTTCCTAGGAGGTTTTACATTCTTGATCCCTCTGAGGAACTGCCTGAGTAGAGGATGTGAAAAGACAGGTGGATCAAAGCTGTATTCTGCTGAAATAGCTGATGCATGTATCTTGATGGAGGAATAGGACAGGCCTGTATGTAAAAGCTCTGCCAAGTACTCCAGAATGTTAGCAACATCTATATTCGACACATCTTTTCCTCTTTCAGCACTCCAAATGACAAACCTTTTCCATTTTCCTGCATAGTTCCTTCTTGTTGAAGGTCTGCGGGCTTCAAGGATAATGTCTTTAACCCTTTGGGAAAGATCTGGATTAGTTGCTGCTATGTGATGTTCCATGCAGTCAGTTGCAACGTTTTTAGGTTTGGATGCATGATGCTGTAGTTGTCCTGAGTTAACATAAAAGGCATCAGGGGTATTGACCACATTTTGTCCCGAGACATGCTCCTCAGCAATGGGTACCAGTGTTGTCTTGGCCAGTTCGGAGCTATCAGGATTATCCTTGGACGTTCCTCCTTGATTTTTAGTAATACCTTGTGTATCAAGGGAAGAGGTGGAAATGCATGTGCTGTCAGGCCTTTCCAGCTGAAGGAGAGCGAATCCACTTTCCATGCAAGTGGATGGAATGTCCTTGTGCAGAATTTCTTGAGCTGGTGATTGAGAGGGGAAGCGAATAGATCTATCTGTGGCATTCCCCATTTCTTTGAGATGGTCTTGAAGATGTCCGGGTGTAGCATCCATTCGTGAGCATCCGAGGTGGTTCTGCTTAACATGTCTGCTAGAGTATTCTCCTTTCCCGGTACAAATATTGCCTGTAACTGGATGTTGTAGCTGAGTGCCAGATTCCAAAGGTCCAAAGTCATTCTGCATAGGGGTATGAATGAGTGCCTCCCTGTTTGTTGATGTACCACATGACTGTGGTGTTGTCTGTCCTTATCATCAAATGGCCTTCTTTGAGAAATGGTCTGAATTTTTGGATTGCCAGTTTTACTGCCAGCATTTCTTTTAGGTTGATGTGCAGGTGAAGCTGGTCCCAAGGCCCACAATCCTTGTATGCATTTGTCCAGCATGTGAGCCCCCCATCCTAGGTCTGAGGCATCTGTTGTGATGGTTTGGCTTGCTTGATAGTTGTGAAAGGGTAGGCCTGGGTTTGACTGGCATGCTTGAGCCCACCATAGGAACTCCTGTTTTAGGCATGGGATTAGTGGAATTTCTGCTTCTAGGCTGTGCCTGTGTTGGGACCATAAATTCTTTAGATACCACTGTAGTTTTCTCATATGCAGTCTGGCATGTGGAACCAAGATTATGCATGATGCCATGAAGCCCAAGGCCTGCAGAACTTTTCTTGCTGTTAGCTTGTTCTGTTTTGTTAGTGCCAAGAAGTAAAGAGGGAGTTCTTTTTGTTTTTCTGTAGTTAGGAATGCCATTTGTTTTACTGTGTCCAATTCTGCGCCCAAGAATGTCCTTGTTTGGGATGGTATCAGCCTTGACTTTTGTAAATTGACTGTGTATCCCAGTCCTTGTAGCAAGTAAATGACCCTTTGTAAATCTGTTGTCAGCTTGCTTTTGTTGTCCTTGTAGCAGGCAGTCGTCCAGGTATGGATAAATTTGGATTCCCTGTAGTCTGCAGTGGGCGATTACTGATGCCAGGCATTTCGTGAATACTCTGGGCGCAGTAGATAAGCCAAAGGGCAATGCTGAGAATTGATAGTGCTCTGATCCTGCAAGAAATCTGACGTATCTTCTGCAAATTGGTCGAATGGGGACGTGCAGGTATGCCTCCTTGAGATCTAGAGTTACCAGCCAACACTCCTTGCCCAGCATGGGAAGAAGTTGCTGTAGGGTCAGCATTTTGAATTTTGGGACAATGATGTATGTGTTTAAGGTGGACAGGTCTAGAATAGGTCTCCAACTTTTTCCTTTCTTGGAACTAGGAATAGTCTGGAGTAGAATCCTTTGCCTTGTTCTGTTATTGGTACTCTTTCCACAGCTCTCATCTTTGTTAATTGCATTATCTGCTGTAGAGCTTCTGTTTTTTGATTTGGAGGCAGATTTGGCATTCCTCTTTGACTGGTAAAGTGTGGAAGTGGAACCGATAACCTTGGTCTATGGTTTGCAAAATCCACTTGTCTTTTGTGATATAGTGCCAGTTCTTCGAAAATAAGGTTAATTTTCCGCCTAATGGTGCTGCTATTTGTTCCCTGGTAGGCGGAGTTAGGATCAAGTCACTGTGATTGTGCTGTTGTAGTGGTAGTGGCTGTGCCTGTGCCTCTGTTATTACCATGCCACTGCCGTCCTCTGTAGGCACCCCCTCTAGATTGATTTCTGCCTCTGGAACGTCTATTCCTGCCCCTTTGGGAGCTTGTGGAGTCAGGAAAGGACCAATTTTTGGCAGGCCAGTTCCTGCTAAACCTTGGGGGCTGAACCTGCAAGAAATCTTTAACCGTTTGTACAGATTTTGCCTTTTCTTCCATTTTCTTCATTACCTGTTGGGCAGGTGTACCAAACAAACTGGCCTTATCCATAGGAGCATCTAATAACTTAGCTTTAACATGATCCGGTAAGACCTGTTCCTTCAGCCATGCATGTCTTCTTATCACTGTGCCAGTCATGGCTGATCTAAATGAAGCCTCCAGTGCATCATAGTCACATTTTAAGGAATGGTTTCTAACCTGTTGTATGTTATTTACCATTTCTAATACATATTTCTTATCTATAGAGTCATCAGAGGATAGCTTTTTAGTTAACTGATCAAGCATAAACTCTTGGTATTGAATCATGTGAAACTGACAGTTTAAAGCTCTAGCTGAGAGAGTAGCTGAGGTGTAAACTTTTTTGCCCCATCTGTCTAAAGACCTGGCTTCCCTTTCAGAAGGAATAGGGTTTTTTGCTGTGGTCGAGGCTACTGCCTTAGGCCCCTGGGATATAGTTTCGGGGTCTGCAAGTGGGGCCTTGTATAGGTGATGATGAGTGTCTGGCACCCTGTAAAATCTATCTGGTTTGGCAGGGGCTGGAGGTAAGGAATCTGGTGCAGTGCAGACATCATTAAATGCATCGTCCACAACAGAGAGGACAGGAGGTATAGCTAAGGGCCTGTGTTGTGGTAGGTGCAGAAAAGTCCTAAGTCTTTTTCTGGAATCTGAGAAATCCTGTTCCTGCCATTGGAATTGTTCTCAAGATGGCATGTAAGGTTTCCCAAAGGAGAATTCTTCTGGTGGAGAAGCAGGTGGAATGGATTCTTCAGCATCTGAGTCTTCATAATTGGAGAAAGGAGCCTCTGGCTGGTCTGTAATATCTGAGTCATCCGCAGAATCATCAGAGGACACAGGCTCGGGGCTCTGCTCTCTAGGTCTCTTTCTGGGGCTGAGAGGCCCTGTCTGGGTGAGATTGAGATCCCCTAATTAAGGATATTAAATCTTCTGCCAGAGTAAGCATTTGTGAACTAGAAGTGGGCCTGGTTGAGGGGGGTTTAACAGGCACTGATTTAGTAGATTTGGCTGCTTTAGCCCTGGCAAAGGCCTTAACAGACATGGCTGTAGGAGGCCTAGCAGCACCACGTGCTGGGGTAGAGACATCCAAAGGGATGATGTCTGATAAGTCACTAGTAACCACTGTTGTAGGTAAAATTGCTGAGGCCGATTCAAGTAAAGTAGCAGGAACCTCAGTAGAAGTCATTGATTCGGCTGTACTTTGATCAGTTTTCTCGGTTTCGGCCGAAACCGAGACACTCGCGGTTTGCTTAACCATGGTTTCGGCCGTAACCGCGGACCGCGAGTGTCGGTCTTTTTCTTTGCATTTTTTAACAATTTGGGTAGTCGGAGGATCCGACGGCATAATGTACGCAAAATCTGAGCCAAAAAACTGTTCAGCAAACTCCGACCGACGCCTAAGCGTTCGTCGGTTGAATGAAGCACAGGCCGAACAGGCTGCTACGTCGTGGTCTGGGCCTAAACAAGGCAAACAGTAAGAGTGGAAATCTTTATGAGGTATTTGTTTCCCACAAGTTAAACAGTTATTGACTTTTTCTGACATCGGCTGAGGCAAGAAAGAGTCCCCAACGGGGTACTTAGCTTTTAGAAGTCTTCGAAGTAGTATTCGGTAGTAGTAATCTCTGGATCTGACCGACCGGCACTTGCGAACAGCTTCTGCTTCGGGCGCCACGTGGCAAGAAAGACTGAGGAAAATGGCGTCGGCTGATGCCTTTATACCCGAAGACCAGCAGAGATGACGTCGGGTGAAGTGCGACATCAGCCGAAGCCGGACCCGGACTTTGGAATCCGGCCGACCGAAGGGCTGCCCGACGACAGGACAACCCAGTTGTTATGACTGCAGATGCATCCATGAAGGACATCCACCATCACTTTCTTCCAGGATGTAGTTAATTCTCCTCCTCTTAAAATACTGTTAAACAAAACATACCAGATCTTCATCATTTTCCCTCCTACCTAACAAACCTCCACATGAATACCATCTATTCCTATGGACTTCCCTGTGGATTGGCTATACATAACCTGTTTTATCTCATCTCCTCCTATCTTGTTAGTAACTAAGACTCATCTACCACTAACCTTGGCATATTTAATTCTTCCATAAACATTTATATCCATTTGTACCACTTCTTGATTTCCATATTTCTCTGCTTTATACAGACTTTCATAAAGTTTTCAGAATGCTTCTACTACCTCTACAGGATCTCTTGTTTACTCCTTTTTATAGGCTCCATAAGCTTGGCGACAACCCTTTCTACTTTTTGTTGCCTGAGTTGCTGTACTAAGTTTAGCATTCTGCAACTGCTCCTCCTCTTGTTCTGTGAGATTCCCCTATTCTGCAATACTTTAACCCGTGTCAACCCTCTAAATAATTCTTACTTCTTAACCATATCTTTCTTTTATTTCTGTTCTATTTTTAAACTCCACTTTAATTTTATCCCACTCCCTAGCTATATTTTTAGAAGAAATCTCTATCTTCTCTAACCACTCCAGAATAACTTCCACTACCCATTCCTTAAATTCCTCTCTTTTCAACAGACAGGTGGGAAAGCACCAGGGTCTCATTTTTATTTCATTACCATGCATTTTTACTTTAGTTATTATTGGTGCATGATCTGAAATACTTATTGGATGCTTATGAAAACTTTCAATTAAATCCACATGTTCCTGTGAAATATATGTTCTGTCTAGTCTAGGCCAGTTTTTGTATCTTGGAGAATATGTAAATTCACATCTTCCATGCCAAATATTTTCATAAATTTCTTCAAAAACCTACCCTCCTCTGTTATTCTTTCCCTCTGGGCCCACCAGACACATCTTCCCTGTTACAAATCAAATTTCAGTCCCCTCCAAGTAGGGTTACCATATTTAGTTATACGAAAAAGAGGACGATAGATTCTTTGTCGGGACAAAAGGTCTCTCACACTAGGTGAAGACCCCCCCCCCCCCAAAAAAAAAAAGGTATTTTGTCTTTAATGCAGAACATCGCAGTTCCACATTAAAGACAAGTAGCTCCGTGTTTGGTGATGTTTGACTGGCCCATATACGAGCCAATCAAAAACTTGCACAGCAGACCCTCTTCTGTTAAATAACAATAAAAAAAAGTTACACAGTCTTTCAGATGACAGATTAGAGAGGAGTGAATTGTCTCCTCCTGCTGTCCTGTAGATTCAGTATAATGTAATTTAACACTCAAAAGAGACAAGAACTGCAAAAACTGACATGATGCAGACATACAAAACAAGTAAAATAAGTAATCTAATCATTAACAAACATCACAAAAGAATGACAATTCTGTCAATACTGCTTTCTTACTGCAATGAACAAATTCTGCACCTCAAATAAATGTCATAAAAGGTCCATTACCACAAGGCAAACATTCTGAGCAATCCACCCCCTTCCCGCCAAAAAAATATTAATAATAATAAAAATGCAATCACACATCCACCTTTGGCTGTTATGTTTATAACACGATAGAATAAAATGATGACAACTGACTAAGGAATGGCCCAGCATATCTACAGGCCAGCTACTTAATTTATAAATGATTAAACATGGGCTACTGCTACTGTGCATGAAAGTGTTTTAGTGGAGGTTTATGTGTTTGGGGCTGGGATAAGTTAAGCTGTTCATTCATTCTGGAAAGGTGAAACAGTTCTAAAAGTAAAGGGTCTTTCATAAAACCTCCAATGAGCTTGGTTATTATGGTTACTGCAGGACAGATTTAAGTCTGTAAAGGTAGCTGTTATTGAACTATATTATGTTACTGATGTTATTCTTGCACTTTCTTGTGCCTAGGTTATGACTGAAAATGTCCACCTAAAGTCAGCAAATTACCCCGGTAAATAAACCAACAAATAAAATGATGACATTTACTCCCAAATTATCTGCCTGATAGAACATGAAATAGGTCCATCTGGAGTAAGTGCAAAACAAACACACGTTGAAGAAATGTTCCTCCTCCTATTACCTTTGTAAACCATTGTTGAACCACTATTATAAGATGGAAATGCTGATGACTTCTTGTTTTCAAGTATGCTGCTATACATGCTGTTTCTAACATGCTGTTTGTTTGTAATCTCAAATTTAACGGTGATATTTTACACTAGCTTACTGTAAGTAACGAGGTCACAACACCTGCATAAAGGATCATATATAGCCACTCTTCTAGCATAAGATGAATTAATGCAGAGCATGCATGACGGCAGACGGCACAGGCACAGTGAGTTCATCTAATGAAATGTGGCTGGGCTGCAGGCTTCTCTCACTGACTTATTTTATTTTTTACGTATCAAAAGATTTCTTTGGTGACCGTGGATGGAAGCTATTTCAACTTTTAAAGCAAAAAGTTTGTCTCAGTTTTCCCACCTTCTCTACATTACGTAGAGAAGGTGGAAAGACTGAGTCTGAGAGAGAGTGGACAAAGTTTTTTGCTTTAAAAGAATAGCTTCCATCCACGGTCACCAAAGAAATCTTTGATATGTACAGTATAAGTCAGTTAGTGTCATACAGTGACAGTGTAAAAGTTAACCCGTAACAAATATTGCAGTTATTGAATGAAGCTAGCTTAGCTAGCACTGACCTTACTTAGAAATGGCATAAAATATTGAGACTACCATCTCTCCTTCTCTCTCTCACAGTGAGAGTCTCTCATCTCCGAGTGCCGAGTCCGACGACCTGTCCTCCTTGACACATACAGTCCTGCTTCTCCCGACGCAAACACAGTCTCGCTGTTCTCGCGACTCTTGCAAGCTCTTCTACCTTTCGCGCATGTGTGGATTCGAATTCTGAGTCGGGATTGTAAAACCCGGACAAATCGCAGAAGTTTTAAAAACCGCCCAGACGCTTGGATAGAAGCACAAAAAGAGGAGATGTCCGGAGAAAACCTGTATGGTAAGCCTACCTATAAGTAATATTCCCCACTGATTATTTCTTCCAGTACTACAAATCTACCATTACTATCTTTTTATCATCTTCTGTCACTATTGGAGCTCCTCTTGCAATTAACACAAGTATTTCTCTTTTTGTTTATCCCAGTTATTCCACTCAATAATGTCCTAAAAACATTTCTTTATCAAATTTACATGTTTAGTTCTTTCTAAATGCATTTCCTATAGCATAGCTATTTTTGCACTCTATGTTTATTAATACAGTCCACCACTCTTTTTTTTGTATATATCTGTGAGACCACTTAAATTTAAAGACAATGGTGGTGCTGCGGTAGCGTTGTCACCTCATAGTAAGACGCTGTCCGGTTCGATTCTCAGCTAGAGCATCTTCTGCGTGGAGACATGCGTGAATGGGCGTACCTTCGTTGAAGGTTGTGCGTCAAGGCTGGTAACTCGGCACGTAAAAATCAACTACCAATCATTAGCAGACCAGAGTTCCGCTGTGGCGACCCTTCACCGGGAAAAGCCGAAAGACACAACAAGACACAACATTAAAAGTGTCATCATATTAAAAAGTTATTATTCCAACATTTTATGTGTAGCAGCTTTTTTATGTGTCTAGTGCCACTTTTGTGTTACACTAGTATATGGAAGGATCATCTTTTATACAGCTGTTTTTTGTCATATCCATTTGAGCCTATGTCACATGTTACAGAACTTTTTGTTTTACTGAAAGCCCTCAGAAAACAAACAAATCCCCAATACTCCCCTAAAAACCTATTAAAAATACTAAAGCACAAAACTATGTACATCTTCAAATATTGAAATTTTACCATCTTGATAAGAATTGTCCCATACTGAAAGCCATACTCACAGACCTGGGTTAAACTAAAAGAAAGGTTATCCATGTGAAGATGCATGGTACAGCCTGTGAAGGCTGCCAGCCCAGCCAGATAGAATTTTGTAGATAATTCTGTGCCATTATAAATATTAATATAAGCCACAGGCATGTTTTTACAAAAGTAAGAAAACTAAATGTAAGAAAAACAGAAGTTATGTACTCTGTCCCACAGGTTGAAGATCAAATGAAGTAAACTACTTCAGACAAAAGTTATGTACCCACCATAACTTTCCATCTGAGTAGTTGTACTTCATTTGTCTTCAACCTGTGGGAATACGGATCCATATCGGATCCAAGCCGGCAAAGATTACTAGCATCAGCTCCAAGCTCCAGACTCCTCCCCTTACCCATAATACACCTCCCTTGCCTTCCATCCCCAGATCAAGTTTGCTGAACTTACACTTATAACCTGACCTGATAACATACTTCTGACCTATACTTACAGCCCATAGGCTGAACATGAGCCAAAGGTCTGGGAGAAGAAGGGAGGGATGGCTGAAGACAAATGAAGTATAACTACTCAGATGGAACATTATGGTGAGTACATAACTTCTTTACCTGAAGTAGTTTACTTCATTTGCTCTTCAACCTGTGGGACAGAGTCCTCGGCTACTGAACTTCTGGGTGGCCCTCATGGAAAGATATTCCAGAGCACCATTGAGCCAAAGGATGCTCTCCTTCTAGATGTCAAATCCAATTTATAATGGGAGATAAATGTATGAGATGAGGACCAAGTGTAGCTGCTGAGCAAATGTCATCTAAAGACACCCTAGACCAGAAAGCTGCAGATGTAGCCATGGACCTGGTGGAATGAGCTTTAACCTGACCTGGAAGAGACATGCCTTTGTCCTTGTAGACCTGCAGGATGCAAGAAGAAATCCATCTCACTATTGTGACCTTGGAAATAGGTTTGCCCAAAAAGAGTCTATAGAACGAAACAAACAATTGATCAGATTTATGAAAATTCTTTGTCCTGTGTAAATAGGATCATAACTGTCTGTGAACAGCCAACATGTGTAGTTTGTATTCCATTTTGTTGGTAAAATTGGGAAAGAACACAGGCAAATTTATAGTTTGACTGATCTTGACTAGTGATGCCACCTTAGGAAGAAAGGATGGATTGGTGTGAAGGGAAACTCTATCTTTATGAAAAATCATGTATGGGAATGTTATGGACAAAGCCTGCAATTCAGAGACCCCCCTAGCAAAGGTAATAGCAACCAGAAAAGCTGTTTTCCACGACAGAAATATTAGATCAACAGTAGAAGCAGGCTCGAAGGTCGGAGCGACCATAGTAAAGTCCCATGGGGGGGACAGGATCTCTGACTGGGGGGGCGCAGCAAAAAAGTGCCTTTAATAAAAGCTTTACACAGTCTAGAAGATGCCAAGGATGCAGAATTCTCGCGAAAATGAGAAATGGCAGCCAATTGAACTTTGACAGAAGAACTAGCTCAGTGCTGGAAAATATCAGCTAAGAAATCAAGAATAGCGGAAATAGGAGCCGTGAAAGGATCTAAACTCCTCTGAGAGGCCCAAAAAGAAAAACGTTTCCACTTGCTGCAATAAACCTTTCTGGTTGAGACTTATGAGCAGCTACCAAAATAGACTTAACTGAGGAGGAAAGTCTGGGAGTCCTAGCAATCACGGGAACCGGAGCAGCCAAGCCATGAGCTTCAGGCTGTCCAGATTTGAATAAGGCACCCCCAATGGGTGTGAAATCAGATCCTGAAAGGGATTTAGGATCCAAGGTGGAGCCAGAAGTTGAGACCAAAGGAAGGGAATCCCTACATGGCAAGACCAGAATGGGGCAATGAGGATCACCTTACTCCCCAGTCGTCAAGCTTTCTGCAGAAACCTCGGGATGAGAGGGACTGGAGGGTAAGTGGCGGAGGGGGGGGGGTTTCAGAGTGAAAAACCTGCTGCACTTCGCGTTGGAAGGAAATGCGAAGAGATCCCAGCAAGGTTGACCCCACTCGCTGAAGATCTGTTCCGCTGACGGATTCAGAGACCACTCGTAAGGCATCAGAATGGTCCGACTTAGCCTGTCCGCTAGAATGTTGGACCGTCCCAGAATGTGCATTGCGATAAGAAAGCGACCCGTGGAGATCACCCATTCCCACACTCTCATGGCCTCGCAACAAAGGGGGTAAGATCTGGTCCCTCCCTGTTTGTTGATGTACCATACTACCGACATCTTATTGAACAGCAATCATCCCCAGAGGAAGAAAGGTATGAAGGGCCTGCAACGCTAGCAGGACCTCCCTCATCTCTATGACACTGATATGAAAACTAGTCTCCATGGGGGACCACAGGCCTTGGACTGTCCTGCCCAAACAATGCCCCCCCACCCGAGTTGGGAGGCATCCGTGGTCACTGTGGCTTGGGCCGGGGTGGAAAGAAGGGTCGTCCCTCCAAAATATACAGAGAGCACATCCACCATATGAGGGACGGACAACACACTGGACTTAGGTGGATAGGATAGGTTAGTGGAAAATCCAACAGGGACCACTGAACCTCCAAAGTCCACTGAAGAATCCGCATGTGTGGTCAGGCACATGGAAGGAGAGTTATGGTCGCCACCATCGAGCCTAGGGCCCTCAATACAGATTCCGCTGTCAGGAGATGAGAATGGTAAATTAGGGAGACATGCATCCTGAGGTTTTGAACTTTTTCCAAGGTCAGGAACACTTTGCCATGGAGTGTGTCTATCCTGGCACCAATGTAGTCTATCACCTGTACAGGCTCTAGCAGAGATTTGGATGTGTTGATTGTGATACCCAAACTCAAGGCAAGTGTCAGAAATTAGTCCCTGGTTTGTGAAAGTAGACGCCTGGTGAGAGCAGTGAAGAGCCAATCGTCCAGGTATGGATAGACCTGAATCCCCTGAAGCCTTAGGTGAGCTGCTATCACTGCCATCACTTTGGTAAACACCCTGGGGACTGTGGTGAGACCAAAGGATAGGACTCGAAATTGGTAATGATTGGTCCCTAGTCGAAAGTGGAGGAACCTGCTGGAGCTTCTGTGCATCTTTATGTGATAGTAAGCATCCTAACGGGCACATCCAGTCGCTCTCTTGCAGGTATGGCATTGATGGACTGCAGTGTGACCATCCGGAACTTTTCTTTGGCTACTGCCAGGTTCAGGGTAGAGAAGTCCAGAATGGGCCTTAAGTCCCCTGTTTTCTTTGGCACCGAAAAAAACAGAGTAGAAGCCCGATCTGGACGGATCTGGGGAGACTGTTTTGATGGCTCATTTTCCTAGCAGCTTGGAAATTTCCTGTGCTGCAGCCTTCCTTTGCATGGGTGAAACATCCGGGGTTGGAGAACCCACGAAGGGGAGAGAATATCCTCTGGATATGATTTGCAGCACCCTGCGGTCCATTGTTATGGACTCCCAAGCCGCTGGGTCCAAGGACAATCATCCCCAGACTGCCTCCAGCGTAGAGCAGTTGGGCAACTCCTCAGGGTTGCTGCCTGGGTCTGTCCGAAAAAGGTTTTCAAGACCAGAAGTTTCACGGACCCCCTCAGCCTCTGGGCCAGCATCCATTCTGTCCCCTCTGCCTCTAGGGGAAGAAGAGCCCTGAGTGTCCCGGGAATAATGAGACTTCCAGAACCACATCTTCTTTTGCCCTTTCTGGTTCCGGGAAAAGGATCTTTGAGGGTTAGAGAAGCGGATCCTGACAGTAGACAGTGTCATTCCATTCTTCTCACTCTGGACTAGTGTCTCCTTGACAGAATTGCCGAACAGAGTTGAGCCGCCATAAGGGGCATTGGCAAAAGACGCCTTAAAGGGTTCAGTAAATTGGCACAACCTGAGACAGGCATTATGCCTCATGGACACACCGGACCTAGCCGCCCCTTCTGTTGCACGGGAGAGGAGTCGCATGGATGTATTTGATACTGATCTCAAAGTGGCCATTTTCGCGGAGAACAAAGGCTTGTCCTCCTGTGACATGGAGTTGGGTGGAGACTCCTCCAGCTCCTTCACCAGGTCCTGCTGGAGTCTCGTGACATGGGCCAAGTAGTTCAGCGCCCTTATTGAAAAGGTAGATGAAGCATACACCCACTTCCTTAGCCAGTCCATCATCCGAGACACTCAGTCAGGAGGGTGGATTGAGGAACTTTCCTGAGATAGTTCCCTCTTCTTGACTGCTGCTACCACCATGGAGTCCACAGGGGAGCCCTTGTGCCAGGAAGGCCTGTCTATAGGGGGACTCAAAACCTTATCGGGGTGCTTGGGGATCGGCTCTACGGTATCAGGTTCCTTCCACGTCCACAAGATGATCAAATCCAGTAAAGGATCCACAGGGGGCGACACCCAAGATGTAGAGGGACCTGTGCCGAAGGCCTCCAGATACTCAGACTCATCAGAGGAGGGCTTGGGGGCAGACCAACCTCCACAGTGGCGCAGGATCTCCATGATGTCTTATAAGGAGACATTATCAGGAGGTGACCTTGGGAAGCCCTACCCCTCATCTAAGCTTGTGTCCTCGGTAAGGGACTCAGGGGAGTCCAAGTGCCTCCTCTTACAGGTATGGCTGCGAGGCACAACTCCCGTGGGGCTCTCCAGGCAGTGCTTGCAAGCCATCTGTTCCTCTAGGGGAACAGTCTGGGGCCATTCGGGCATGGGCTGTCCCTCTGGTAGGATGACTGGGACAGTAGACAGAGCCGAGGGGGTCTGGGTGGAGCCCGAGGGGGTGGTCAGGGGCCTTGATCCGATGGAGAGGACCAGTTCTACCACACTGAATGCCGAAGGAGAGCAGACCTCCTGTGAAGCAAATAAGGAAGCCGGTCTCTCCGGGTCCGATGTGAGAATCAGAGTCTGACCCAAAGTGGCCAAAGCTCTGAGAGAGGAAACCTGGACCAACAACGTCAGAGCCGATGGTAAAGGTTCCAGTCCCCCGGATCCGACCCCCAGGCTCTGAGAGCAGCTTGGATCTGAACTGGTCTGATCCGAGATGCTCCAGGCAGTTGCCGGCATCGAGGACACGAGGACTGTCGACACCGATGCCCAGACCAAGGCCAACCTTGGATCCGAGAACTCCAAAGCCGAAGGTCGGATTGGGGAAGGAGTAACGGGCTGAAAAAAGGGAAGCTAGCTGCCCCCTCCTGAGGGAGGGGGGTGGCAAGACCCCCATTGGATCTGTGTATGGATAAAGCACCTCATCACCTTATCCAGATCCATGTCTGAGAGAGACCGGGTGGACCGAGACAAGGCCACAGACTCCGACCTGACTGGTCTCTGCTGTATTTCCAACATACTCCTGGTTCTTCTAGTTAACTCTTCCAAACATTAAAGGCATGAAGTAGGGCATGCTTCCTCTGGCTCCGGGGAGAACCTCAGAGATTGGAGCCGAGGGGAGTCACAGATCTGAGCGGATACAGAAATAAGCAACTTCTCACCAAAGCAACAAAGATTTCAATAGCAAATACCCACCTTATCTTCACCCAACTTTATGCCTCTCCAATATATACCAACCTAAGGCAATCCGATCTAAACAAGCTAGAGACCCTCTAACAACAAAATCGCCAAATTCGCCACAGGGGCATCCTACCGTAGTCACCACCGTCTCTCACTTGCTGAACTGGGCTGGCTTGAACTCTCTCACCTCCTTCAATGGTATCAACTCTCACTCGCCCACAAACTAGTAAACCATCCACTAAATGTCCCATCCCTCCAGAATCTACTCTAACCCTATCGCACCACCAGACCACTAAGATCCAGCAACAAAAATCACCTGCAGATAACTAAAGCCAATAACTCTGCTGGTGAAGCACTATTCTCTTGCCCATAGCCAAACTATGGAACTCCCTCCCACCCACAATTACCACCATACCATCATGCACCCACTTCAAAACTTTACTAAAAGCGCACCTAAAGAAATGCTGGCTATGCCCTTGCAACTCCCACTCTAATATCACCCACCCCATCCAACCACTACCTTTCTTTCCACTCCACTAACTACCTTGATTATAGCAAGCTCAGATGCTCATAAGCCTAGTACTTATTATACAGCAGGAACTTCTTATTGTAACATTTGTTAATGTCTGTTATTTACTTCACAGATAAAGATTCTAGTTGTCTACTGATGTACTATGTTCTTCATCTGTAAATATGTTAAGTAATTGCTATGTAAATTGTTAATCATTATGTAATCCAATGTAACTACTGTCTGTTTATTTTAACTGTGGAGCTTTTCTCCCCGGCCTCCACTGAAAATGGACCTACGTCCAGTAGGACACCCCCGGTCAACAATTATAAATAAATAAATAAAATAAAATAAAATGTAATGGGTGACGCGAGGTCCTCAACTCTCTCCCACTCTCTAACACTCCTCTGCTCCGCTACCACAGGCTTAGAAGCAGGAGTTTGAGTCCCAGCCTATTAGGGAGGGGAGGCCAGAGGCAGAGAAGTGGGAGATGGAGATGCAGCCGCCGTGACTGAAGCAGAGGACGAGGAGGGAGGATCAGATGCAGGAAGAATCCCCTTAAGGGCCAACTTGGCCTTTTTGTCTTTCAAAGCCCAGGGGTTGAACCCCGCACAGACGGCACAGTCAGCATTAAGGTGGGCCACACCTAAACACAGTACACACAGAGTGTGGCCATCAGCTGGGGAAAGCTTATGGCCACACTCTGAGCAGCACTTAAAAATAAGCTTTTCAGCCATACTAGAGAGAGAAAAGAAAAACTTTCCACATAAAACTTTAGCACACACCTACTCACCACACTCTAAACTGACTAGAAGGGGGGAAAGGGCACACAGACAAACTACACTACTACAAGCCTACACATGACTCCAAAGCGATGGGAGGGAAGAAAGGGTACCTACACAAATCTAAAACAGCTAAAAAAACAAAAATTATTAAACTTACAATCCAAGAAAAATACCCTGCTAACTGGAGCTCCAGAGACATGATGCTTTCACAAATCGTGGCAAACAAGATCTGGGGATGAAAGGCAAGGGAGGTGTATTATGGGTAAGGGGAGGAGTCTTGAGCTCGGAGCTCATGCTAGTAATTTTTGCTGGCTTGGATCCGATACGGATCCGTATTCCCACAGGTTGAAGATCAAATGAAGTAAACTACTTGAATTTTGTCTAAAGCTGACAACTCACCAGTATTTAAGTATTTAGAACCATGTAAGTAGTATTTAGAACCATGATTTCTCTTAGAGTTAGATAGAAATATAGCCAGATTGACCTAGCTGTTTTCTATATTTAAGTCACACTATCCTACAATAGTGTTTTAAAAGTTTCCTGTGGTCTCTCAACTCTTGATTAGTACTGTGTTGAATTGATGAGATGTGTCTTGTGTTTTTATTAATTGTTATTAAATATTTTTAAAACTTTCAACTGTGGCTGTTTTGTGTAGAGACAATTTAAGCTCTTAGAGTACATTGCATGTATTTGGTGATACAGTCCAAGCCACTCCAATAGTCTTGCTGTTCGGCACACTTACTATTTGGATAACAGTAATATTACACAGTGAAATTGGTCACCCCTTGGGAAGGGCCTTATAGTAGCTGATAATAGTGGTTGGTGGCAGTGATTTCTACCTTATAGCCTGGGAAGAAAGGGGGGGGGGCATAGCTGGAGAACCTGTGCCAGCCTTCACCAGGAGTGTCTGTGTGTTTCTATCTAAATCAAATCTTAAAGTCTGTGTGTGTGTGTGTGTGAGAGAGCTACCTGGGCAGGGACACGATGCACTGGTTGGACAGAGAGGGTGCTGGAGGTTTTAGCTTGACCACTAGGCTGAGATCTGGACCCTATAGCTGTGCCAGTAGGGAATCTTATTGGGGATCTGGAGAGAAAGGAAGAAACCAGCCCCAGACCGACTTATGTGCTCTTAAGGGAAATTGTACTTTACTGTGTCTGTACTTGTTATCTTCCCAATGTGCATGCCCCTCACTGGTGCTAGTGCTGAGGATGGAGGCTCCTTAATTACTGGACCAGTGCACAGGCATCACACACCCTGTGCTTATAGTAAGTGCTGTTTGATTTTTATCTTATCTTAATGTTTAATCTTAATGAATCTCCAAGACTGGGAAAACACTTAAATGCTTTCCAATAACATCATCTCCTAGTCATTGAAAGAAATAAGTATTGTTTTTATTGCTCTTTATCAGATTGCTGTATTCTGTTTTTATTGCTCTTTATCAGATTGTCTCCATGGAGACATGAGAACCAGATACAGAGTTACTTTTTCACGCACTCATTTATTTGATAGACAATGTTCTTTTTTATTTATTTGCTTTATCGTAAAACTAGTTACTAGATCAAGCCAAGGGCCTTAATCTAGTCATTCTCCTATGCAAGAGTGAAAAAAGCACACAGATTTTTCTTGTACCCTGCTATTTTGACCAGACTTTTCTTCTTTTTTTACACTGCAGTGCCTACATTTTTTAAAACTGAACAAGGAGAAAGAAAAAAAAAACAGGGGCACCTGTTTACTTTAGTATCCCCATTAAACTTGAAAATAACAAGAAAACTTTACTTTATAACATGCAGATTATATCATGCATTATAAAAACAGTACTATTAAGAACAATATTTTGTTTTACTTACAGTTAACACTTTCCTTCCTTTCCCCCCTCCTAAATGTTCTTCCAAACATTAAAGGCATGAAGTAGGGCGTATGTTTTAAATTCTCCTACAAGTTTAGCCAAGTCAAAAAAGCCCAATATTTCCAAGTGTTCTTGTTCTGTCATGTTTCACAAATATAATTAATGCTTTGTAATCCCACATTTGTCAGTTTCCAAGCTGCTAGTTTTACACCTGATCTCCATCTCCCAGATACAGTCTCTGCTGTATTTCCAACATACTCCTGGTTCTTCTAGTCAACTCTCTACAATTTTCCACTGAATCACAGGAAAAAGTTTCAATGGCACAGTCTCTCTCATATCTTTATTACCAGAAGAACAAGAAGCAGAATCTCCTTCTGTTTCATAACTCACTTTTTGTTGGACAAACTTTTGTATTTTCTCCTTAGCATGCTCTGCATCAAAAATGATTTTGTCCCTCCAGGACAGACTGTTCTGAAAATAGCTGGGTACAGCAGCTTGAATCCCAAGCCCGCTTCTTGACATTTCCCTGATTAGTGGTATAAATTTACTTCTCTTCTGCCTGGTGTACAGTGAGTAATCATTTTCCACAAACACTTTACTGTCTCCCACTTTTAGTAGGATCATAGCAAGTTACAAGGCTACTGGCACTGAGGTTCTTATAAGCCTAGCCAATAAATTAGCCCCATGTTCCCACAAGTCAGTACCTGATGCCCCTGTCCAGCAGGGACACAGGTGGAATCCTAGGGGTGTATTTTCTATTTCCCATCCAGTCATCCAGGTTCCTCTTAAAGAGGGATAATGAAGTACTCTGCTTGACATGGAGAGGGAATCTCTATTCCCCGGATGGGGGAATCTCTGGGAAACAAATCCGTCCAAGAAAAAACACGAATTAGAAAAAACTCACTTTTAATAACAAACAAACAAAACTTTCGGGAATAACCCTTCTTCAGTGCTGTTAGAATAATAGATACATTCAATACATTCATATATTTATATATATAATTAACATGAGCACATGACACAGCCAAACTATAAAAAATCTAAAAACACAGCAATTAAAATTTCATCAATTAAAATTTAAAGCACCAGACTTAAAGAACTTTCATGGAAATATAAACCCGTACATGTTAGCATGAACTAAGGATCATATATCAGTACATCAAATAATGAAAAATGCATACAGACTATCTATCAGTTTATTATTTTAGTATTAATATATATTTATACCAGTTTCACTAGTGATGTTGCTTCTGTTTAAAGTCTACAACAGGCTTAATATTAATCATATTATTTATACCTGGTTTCTTATCAGCGTTTAGTTTAAACAAATCCGTCCAACCAGCAAATGCTATTAATTTCGCAGACCAAGTTGAGGTTTTGCATGCAGGTCATCCGAGTGGAATTTGGCCTGCGGACATGCAGCAATTTCATCAACGTGGGGTCACAGATTGCTCTGTATTCCACACACAGATCACCTCTGAGAAATCTGTAAGAGAAAGAGTAGAGGAACAAGGCTTTTAGCCTATTTGAGTAGGCTAGATTTTTGAAGCCATGGATTCTCCCAGCCAGGAACCTCTGTGGTCTCTCCAGCTACTGCATGTGCTTCATGAGGTACATGCTGAAAGGGGCATTATACTCGATGATGGGCTTGATAAGGGAGGAATACAAGGAAGTTCCTTGTTCCTGGAAGAAATACCCTTACTAATGAGGCGAGCCATGTAGAAAACGCTCTGTACAATGGAGACAACATGGTGGTCAAAAGTTAGATTGCTGTCAACTTGGGTGCCCAGATCCCTCACAACTGCTTGCATGCTTAGGATGTTATTAATGTGATAATTTGTGGAGACCTCACCCTCCCCAAAGGGGATGATGCATTTTTTGGCGTTTAGTTTGAGGCCGTGTTTCTGGCACCAGTCATTTGTATGGGTGAGACCCTCTTATAGTATGTCTACATCACTAGGGAAGTTGATGACAGCGCCCAACTTGCAGTCGTCTGCAAACCTGGTCAGCCATAGACCTCTGGTTATGGCTTGCACCTCAGCGAAGTACATCCCAAACAGTAAGGGCTCCAAGACCGATCCCTGGGGTATGCCACCCATTACGGTCCTACTACTTGAGGTAGCTTCCCCTATTTTGACTGACGGAGTAATATCAGTGAGCCAAGTAAGCTACCCATCTGGTCACATACAAACTTATGCCAAGCTGGGGTAGTTTATCTTTTATACCCAAGTGGGGAATAGTGTCAAAGGCCTTGGCCAGTACTTTGTTCTTCTGCCACAGTTTTGTTACAATCAACTCCTTCTGCTGGTAGAACTGCATCTTTACTATTAAAGGTCTAGGTTGCTTTCTCATGGCCAGGTTTGGAGCATACACATGATGTGCCCTTTCAATTAACAACTTCTGCTCTGGAATACCAGTGCAGTTTCTTATTTATGCTTTCATAAAATTAATACACTCTGTTTCTTCCAGCTCCGCTAGTACAGCAGAAATTTTTCAGGTATTTCCTACGTGGTCTGTCCTCTAATTCGATCATTTTATGAAGCATCTATTCTTGAGCAGTCTCATATTCAGTCAGCCTTTCCTTCATTTTGACATCTGAATTTGCAGTTTTATATGAATATCTTTTTAAAGCTTCCTCCATTTTTTCAGCCTTTTATTATTTGAGTTGATATCCTCCTTCAGTGTTTTGTTTATTTTAGTCAGCTCTGAGTACATTTGACCTATTTTTTCCTCTAGGTTACTGGAAGTCATGTCTTGCACCAAAGCTAGAGCTTGCACTGCTTTTTACTGAACAATGCAGAATCCTTCTCAGTCAGTGTTTTTTCCTCATATTATGGATTGATTTTCTTTTTGGATTCTCTGAATTTCTTTTTTGCTGGCATCCAGGCAGTGCACTTACTAGCCTGTTACTGAAATTTACCCCAAAATAAGATTTTACTGGCTCTCTCTTCTGCATTTTGCTTTCACACTGGGAGAGATGAAATCATGCTGTTACACAATGTGCAGACATCTTGAAAGTCTTCGCAAAGTCTCCTTGATTATTTATAGATTTGTCTCTGATTCTGGAGGTAAGAGGTCAAAAGTATAACTTTCAAGTATCCCCGAGTTTGCACAATGTTCCTGATTTACACTGTTATTTTTGGCCTTACCCTTGTAAAATATTTGATTTTCTAGTAAATCACCAAAGACTGGAGTCAGCTATGAGTGTTTGACATACTGATGAAAAATCAGTTCTTTCAGTTTTCTAAGTGACCTTGCACAACCCCTGATATACAGTCTTTGTCCCACATTTTACCTTTGCTCCTAGATTCTTGAATAAAAGATGTTGAGAGCTACAAGACTTCTCGCTGATACCTGTTCAGAGTTTGCATGTTTCCCTGTGTCTCTGTGGGGTTCCTCCCACCTTGAAAAAACATGTTGAGTGTATGCATCTCACACTCACCCAAGAATGGAGCTGTGGGCAGCAGCACGAACTCTAAATGGTGCCCTATAGGTGGGACAGTTGTAAAGAGCAACTGGTTTGGACATCAACGGTGGTGCATAATATCCTCAATATAGGAGAACATGGATCACAAACTGTGTAAAGTGGCAGGGCAAGCCACTCTATGTTGTATAAATATAGTTTTAGGTGATCCTGTCGTGTTGACTAATATTGCCAAAAGGGCATGTGTACTTGCTGGTGACAAGTGGGTTGAGGCCTCATCCTACTCCAACATATACCAGGGACTCGGAGGGATGTCTCTCTCTCTCTACTGGCCAGTGTGTGGCCAAAATCAATAAGCTACTGGCCGACCAGTGTCCAGTTGCCCAGCTTGGGTTACCTAGGATAGCTCTGTTGAGTGAAAGCTGGATGTAAACCCAATCAACCTGCCAAAATGAAGGAACTGCCACACTCAGTGTAAGTCCACTGACAGGATGTAGCTTAGAAGTGGATGACGTGATAACAAGGAAGAGGCTGTTCACCTTATGTATCTAGGAGACAAGATGGAAAGGCAGTGCAGGAAAGCCTATTGGCTTGGGATCCAGAGTCTACTACTTAGGAGGAGGATAGGCTAGAAATGGTGGGGGGGGTTCAGAAGACAGCGAGGGCTGTCGTTTGAATTACTGACAGACTCATGACAGCCAGACTCCAGCCAAATGATAGGGCAGTATATAAAATCTCAGCCTACGCTACACAGCACAGCAGGGTTGTGATAGTGAGGAAAAGAGTGTATTCAGACAGCAGTTGCAGGACCTACTAGATAAAGGAGGACAACATGCATTGAATTGGTACTCATAATGGGTGACTTGAATGTACATATCGGGAGAGACCAAACAGGATTTGAGAACTGTCTGGGTCCACAAAGGTGGGGGAACAGGAATAAATAAGGAGAAGCCATTCTAGACTTCTATCACATGGCATGACAGTAGTCAATACATGGCTCAGCAAGTGAGACAGTCACAAGATCACATACAAGAGTGGCCAATATGCAATTCAGGTAGATTTCCTCCTTGTGAGGAAAGGACACTATGTTAGAATTAGCGATTGCAAAGTCATCACAGTGAAATAGATGACACACAGCATAAACCACTGGTTGCTGCAATCAGTGGTCAGAGAAGATGCTAAGTTCAACACAGACCAGGCTGAAGACCTGGAAGTTGATGAGAGAAAGCACAAGAGTTCAAGGAATTACTCAGGGCTTTAGCACCTCAAGAAGAAGATAAATAAGTGGAGTTGAAGAAAGGCAGCACCTCAAAACAGCATATGTAAGGGCTACAGAACAGTTATGCGGTCGAGTCAGGTATGGAAATAAGGTGCATAAGGAAAGATGGTGGTGGAATGCAGAAGTCCAAGAAGTGATCAAAAGAAAGGAGGAGTGTGAGAAAAAGTGGGAGATGAAAGAGACGGACCAGGCTAGGAAGGAATGCTAGGTGGCTAAGAAAGGAGTCGCAGTAGCAAAGAACAAGGCATCAGGGGCACTCTGTCAGCTTCTGGAAAGTGACTCAGTAGACAGCACAAAGAAATTATATCAGGTTGCAAAGTAAAGACAGAAAGATAAAGAATAAAGTCAGACACCCTTCATAAGGGATGCCAGCTACAACCTGCTCACCAGTCCACAGGACATCAAAGGTGGATGGAAGGAGTACTTCTAGCAGTTTCTGAATGAAGAAAACCCCACTTAAGCTGTAGTGCCCCAGGCACAGCTTATGATGAGAGAAGAGGAGAAGCCCACCACAGAAGAGCACTAAGAGAAATGTAGTCAGGGAAAGCAGTAGGCTCAGATGAGGTCACAGCAGATAAGGTAAAGATGTTGGGTGAGATAAGGGAGAAATGGCTCCTGAGGGTATTTACAGCAGTACAAATAGAAAGCTGTATCCCAGATGACTGGAGAATAAGCATATGAGTGCCAGTGTTCGAGAACCAAGGGGGTATTCACAACTGTGGGGAGCAGGGAGGTATTAAACTCCTGTCACACTGTATGAAAGTTCTGCACAGAATGTTTGATAAATTAATATGTACAATAGTAGAAAGTAAGATGGGAGTTGAGCAGTTCATTTTCAGACAGGATGCAGCACAACTGACCCAATGTTTGCAGTGAGACAGACACCTAAGAAGAAGCTAGAAATGAGGAGTGTATCCAACTGGGCATTCTAAAACTTGAAGAAAGCATATGACAAGGTTCCTGCAGTGGTTCAAAGTTCTAGAAACATTTGTAGAATTAGTGCAAGCTATGTACAAGGATCCAATGACAAGTATGAACAGTATTCAGTCTCACCGAGGAGTCCCTAGTGGGAGTGGGTGTGCATCAGGGACAGGGTTCCATTCTGAGCTCACTACTGTTCATACTGGTGATGCACTACATTAGCAAACAGATCAGAGGGAACAGATCAACAAAGCTGTTGTATGCAGACAATGTGACATTACAGGCAGACTCTGAGCAAGAACTTCAGCAAAGGATAGGGAATGGAAGGCAAAACTGAAGGCATGTGGGATGAAACAGAGGACAGATAAAACAATTGTAATGGCAGCAAATGGGAGAAATCAGAAGGAGCTGAGAACTGAGACAGAAGGGAAAATGCTAGAATCGGAAGAGCTGCAGCCAACTGGCACAGTGTCAGGGGTAGTGTATTTCAGAAGAATGCCAAAGAAGCTGAAAAGTAAGGTGTACAAAACAGTGGTGCGAAAAGACATAACAGTTGGAAAGCTAAAGATGACGGAGATGAAGTGCTTGAGGCAGGTGGTAGGATGTAAACTGTGGGACACATGCAGATGAGGGCTTAAGAGCAGAAACCAAAGTAGCTCCAATTGCAGAAAAGATAAAAGAAAACAGATTACGATGGTTCTGGCATATGTGCAGAAAAACAGAAGACAATCTGGAAAAGAAGATTTGAGAAAGACAGGTATAAGGCAAGAGGAAATGAGGGCATCCAGCAAAGAGGTGGATGGACTGTGTGAGAGAAGATCTGTAACAGTCGGGCATGAGTGTCAAAGAAGGTAGGAGAGTGGAACTGAATAGAGAGATACTGAGACAGCTGACAGGACACCTCGGCTCCATGTAGAAAATGGGATAAAGTGGGTTGTTGATGATGGTGATAATGAAGAATTTGTGTGTCGGTAAATCTTTTTAATTCAGAAGAAAAAAAAAAACACCACTGCAATGGCTAGCACTTGGGAGAAAAAGTATATGACATGTCAGGTTTTCCATTTTGGTGACCATAACAGTAGCAATTTTATCCTCAGAATAGCAATTAAAAAACAAATGTCTCTCTGGATGAAACTTGAGTGATAGATTGCTCAGACTTCAGCTACGTGTAACAGTAAACAAAATAGAAACACTACTACAGCTAAGAGTTAGACAACAAACTCAAATATGACCACCATATACAGCACAGTATTAAATTTACACACCAGAAACTAGATTCCCTTTACAGGACAAATAGATTCCTTACAAATACCGCAAGAAAAAAAATGTAGCCACCACTCTTCTTACTGCCGACTATATTATACGCTGCTTCTATCCCAACAAATCTAAACAATACTCAAATGAAAAAAAACTTGCCTCCTGCTACAATAAAATAGCTAAATTTGCCACCAATCTCCCTCATGGTACCCATCACTGTCTTAGCTTAAAGTAATTAAACTGGCTTGAAGTGCACAACCGTCTTAACATATTCACATCTGACTATAGCACACAAGCTCATTCATCATCTAGAAAAATGCCCTGCACTACAAAACTTATTACTACCTACTGTCCAGCAAGGGACCTCCATTCTAGTAACACATTCTTTACAAATAAGTCAAATAATGCTGCACAAGACTTTTTCTACTCCCAGTGCGTTGGCAAACTCTGGAATAGTATCACCATGCAAATAAAACTCTCCGACAAACTTAGTAGTTTTAAACCACTGCTTAAACATCTTAACCAATCCTGTTCCTGTACATCCTCATCAAGGGGTTAAAACTTTTTCAATATGCACTACTATCCAAATACTCTCCTTAAACATAGTATTCTTAACCTCTTACTGAAATGACAAAACAATTTTTATACATAACTGCTCCCTGTACAATCCACTTAGTTGCCCGTGTGCTTTCTCTTTAGCAACGTCCATCTCTGTAAAATCTTAGAATGTATATGGATAAATGTAACTACTATTTGTGTATAAATGTAAATAGAAATATAACCACTCTGTGTTTGATTGGAACTTAGTATAATACAATGTAAGCAAATGGAGCTTTTCTCTATGGGCCTCCTCTGAAAATGGGTATTAACCAGTTAGACTTTCCTGGTACACAAAGCCAAATAAAGAAATAACCAGCTCCTAGATGAAAACTGGCATAAACCAACCCCCCCCACCCCCCACCCCCAGCAATCTAGGGAAATGAATCTCAGGCACATATGTCTCCAGCTCCAGGAATCCACAAGTTGAACCAGTGTGCCTGCACAGCAAAAATCAATGTTCCAACAACAAAAAAAAGTAAGAGAAATCCTCTGAAGCCTTAACTTCTTAAAAATATGGATTGTCTGCAGCTTTATTTATGTGAATTTAACAGCCTGGCGTGGCAATATACAAGCAGCCAATTAACACTTGCTAAACATATGGTCATTATACCCCACCCTCAACCTTCACTTATGCTCAATATCCCTACCCCTTTGTAGATCCACATTCTCTGTATGTATGTTTGTTTTTTTTAGTGGCTGCTGGCTTGCTGCTACCCCCACCTTAAAGTTAACACTGCTTTTACACATTATAATGCACCCTTCTCCCAAGCAGCAATCACAGGCAAGCAGATCTGTTTTGTATTTGAGTGTCAAGACTCTCAATAAACAAAAGACGTAATTACAGTGGTGTTACTTTCCCATCTAGACTGTGAGTAGCCAATTTAGCAACTCAGCTAACAGAGAGCATTCGAGTGTGGCTTGGAAGGGAGTAATTAAATATATAGATTTTTTTTTCTGTTTGTAAAACATGACAATTTATTCTAAATGTTATACATGGCATGTAAATATCCTTTCAAAAAAACTGTACAATCAGCTAGGGCTGGGCCATATGTTTGTTCTCCAAAATGCCATGATGCACTCACACTGAGACAGATACAAGAACCTTGACACTTGAATAATGGAAACCCAAACTCTAAAGGTGCTGAAGATATGTTAGGTTCATCCACAAGCTTACAAATAAGGAGATATGGACTATTACTCCACCCAGACTGGGAACAATTTCAACTTGGCAGCATAAGCCTGTTGAGTGGAGGACTTTCTGGTAGTCACAGTCTGGCAAACTTGGTAGACTACATCAGAGCCAAACCCTGAGGTGGAGTCCAATTTCCCTACAATCCATTAAGGTTATACATGGCATGGACTGAGGGTTTTATGCACTACTAAGAACCATAAAAGACTGAAATTACTTACTTCTTGGCAAAAAGGGATATCAAGTTTTGATCATCTTTCCGCTATGTTATGAGCTGTACAATCAGCAGAAATGTTATGACTGCGTGGGATAGAGAATACACACACCGCTATCTCCCCCTTGTTATACAGGGCACAGCAGAAAAGGGAAATTACTGTATTCTTCAAACTGGCAAATAGGTTTCTTGAGTCTCAAAACCTGAAGACCTAGACCAGGAACAATCTCTGAAAAAGGAACTCCAAGAAAGGAATGAAGACCTGCCTCACTGCATCTGCCAGGTTATTCACCTCCCCTGGAATATAAAATGCTATGAGAGTGATGCCCATGCTTTTGGCCCAAAACTAGATATTTATCGCCTCCCTGTACAACCCCCAGCTTTTTAAGATACCATATGACAAACTGGCTCTCTGCCTGCCTCAGGAGATGCCTTAGAAGTAGCCTTTCCCAGTACTTTAAAACCAAGATTATATCTGCCCGATGCTTCAACTGGCTGATGCACAGCCTCTCTCGAGGTAGGGAACCACACTTCCTGCACCATGTAGGAGCCTAGCTGAGATCAACAGGCACAAAGCTGTACCCTCCAAGAAAAGTATCAATCGCTTTAACCTTTGCTAGGCTTATTGACCTGAAAAGGAGACCAACCCGAAGGCTGGTGAACCATCCTCCATAGCACTACCTGGTAACAAGGTTTATAATTAAAGGAACATCCATGAATGCAAGATTTTACCTTACACTGCACAACCCATCTTGACTGCATTGCTAAGGTACGATTTGCAACATGTACTCGTATGCTTTTTCCTAAAATCCATTCATGAAGCTGCTGTCATGGAAAGAGGACCCAATACAACATGCACACACATTCTGTTGCCATAGAACAGGATGCCAGAAAGCATGCACAATGTAAATGTCTCACCAAAAGATTTGTAAAGAATTACACATGGGATGAAAGAAAAAGAAATTACAGAAAAATGCAACATTTACTCTTTGTGAAGGCATGTCAGTGCAATGTACTGTAGGCAGGCAGGAAAGTCACTGTACCGGAGAAAGCACAACCTCAGCAAAGACATCATCTTTGACATGTAGATGTTAAAACTAGTTAGAGGTTCTATGCACATCTCAAAATGAGGGCAGCAAGCACACAGAAAACATCACTCACAGTCACAATGAAAGGCACTCTAGATAGTGTCTCACACGGTGAGCACAGGCCAGAGGAAGAACACTCCACAGTTCAAAAGAGCAGTTTGACCTTGTGACGTCTGACTTAGACTATCTTCTCCACATAATGTCTAATCCACACTACAGCACAGGTATCCATAGTCACATATGACACAGGAAAGGTAGGGTTTGACTGTCTGCCTACAGAGAGAATGGACTCATGAGTTCACCATGCTAGATGCTGTTTGCACTTCCTGAGTATCCTGAAATGAGGATCTGAAAACTAGTGGCTGAAGAACTTCCATGTGGAATTTGGCATGAATCACCATGAACTGAGTAGATGCCACAATGCCTACTAAATCAAAGATAGGGAGAGGTAAGAATATCAGGTGAGGGACTGTATTGGATGGCCAGAATCTTGTTTGACTTAAGAAAGGTTCAGCAAAGCACATTGTCCAGAAGTCATCCTATGAAGGTGACAGACTACATGGGCATCAGCTGACATTTCACAAAGTTCACTATTATGCCCAATGACTGAAAAGCCCTAGAAGCAAACCAATGAAGGCAATCAAGCTATCAATAGAGCTGCCAGGAGCCAGATGTCCAAGTACAGAAGCACCCTGCTGTACTGCAGCCTATAGCCACTGCTACTACCAGTATCCACTTGGTGAACACCCTGGGGGTATTCTGGTGAGACCATGTGGTAGTATTCAGAACTAAAATGATTAGCCCAATCTAGAAGCAAAAGAACATCCTAGACTCCTTGGCATTCTCAGTATGCATGTCATCAATTTCAGATTTCTAAATACCACATTCACTCTCTGGTAGATAAAGAAAAACAGATTGCACTGTAACTATGAAAAAATAGCTATTTGTCAATGAGTTAATTAAGACTGTAAGTTGGGAGATGGTCTAAGGTCATCTGCCTTTTTGGGAACTAAACAGTAACTTGAGTAAAAGCCTAGCCGTTTCTGGTTTGGTGGGTCCTATTGTGTGCCTCTAATCCTGCTGCTGTCTTAGGAATAATGGTAATAGGAACAGAACAGTCTCTGGAAGCCATTTCCTTACACTATGTGATGGTCTGCTATGTGGACAGGTAGAAGTACATATGACCCCGAATGCCTTCATAGGGGAGCAGTCAAGCTAGGTCCAGGGAGTAGACTGGTGTCCTCCTGAAGAAGGACCATGGTATCCCCAGTTTTCCTACTGAAAACCTTCTCCTCTGGGAGACTGGCTGTTTTAGGCCTCCAAGACTTCTGACTGAACCTCAAAATCTATTTTCCTGGGTGTGCCAAACCCACAGCTGATATGTGCTCTGATGAGTTCAAGAAAATGTATGCTAAGAAGCTTGGAAGTAACCCCGATCTTGGATTGTACTTCTGTCCTCGCTCTTCCATTCCTGTAACTCTCCTTTTACTGTAGCTCCGAACAGCAAGGTTCTATCAAATGGTACACCCATGAAATCTGCCTTAAAGTTTCCAACAAATACAGTTAAATAAAGGCAAGTGTGTCAATGGGCAACTAATCCTATACTTGCTACCCTGGCTGTACCATCCACAACACTGTGTGCAAGATGCACCGTCTGTTTAGTTAAGAAACCAGTGGCTGATAGGTGGTACTTACAATTTTTTTTTTGTCAGAGTCTGACAACTCTTCCAAGGTAAAACTAGCATGAGCCTGTTAACTTCCACTGGAATCTCAACATGTACACCATGTAGTTTAAAACTCACAGGGAGGAAAATGGAGGACGAAGACAACGTTTTTCTGGTCACTCCATCTCATGTCTCTCTTTATTAGGAGCTGTGGCCTGAGGATCAGGGGCCTTCTCAATGGCAGCCAAGACAATCATGAGCCCACCAAAGGGTTTTACAACCAATTAAACAAACGAGGACAGTCCTTGGAAGGCTGGAGGATTCTGTCTGGCCTCATCTGGACAGGTGCTACCACAGCAGGGTTCTTCCATGCAGTTTGGTTGACAGCTGAGCCATTTTATTAGGCAGGGGAACCATCCAAGATGATTACTTGGAGGACTGGAAGGCCACAACAATGATGCATACTGATTCACAGGGGGTGTCTTGGGTCCATTTTTCTTTCACTCACATAAGCTCAAATGTCTAACCAAACCTGAGGTCAGTGGATGGTGGATGGTAGGGTGGGAGTCTGCCTACTGCTCATCATCCATGTCCTGTGTGGGACAATTCATCAAGGAGATAAACTCCCAGTGACAGATATCTAACTACATTGCGTATCTGTGCTTAAGCTCCAGCTACTGACACCTCCCCCAAATAATCTGTGTCACATGGGGCATAACTCCTAACATTTGCAGATGTGAATTGGTTACAGGCAGCACTGTATGAAGCCCTTTCAAAATCAAAACTGATGTACTGGGCATGTCACTTCTAATACTATGGCTGTGAAAAGTCCATCAAAGAATATGTCAGGCCACTAATACCAACAGGAAGTGTACATATATGAATGTTATGTACTTATAATGACAGATCTGGGAGAGTAGCTCCATCCTCTGTAACAGTAGAACTAAGACTGGCAGGCATTAGGACCTTACACCTGCCCAGGCTGATATGTATCCTCTCCCTATGTAATAATATTCCAATGATGCCAAGTCTTTCTAGAGATGAGGCATAACATGCAAAAGCATATGAAAATTTATAGGAGAGAGATTAGAAACCAACTAAGCCATATGCAGCACAAGTCCTTCCTATACGGTAAAAAAAGGATCACCATCCATAACAGCAGAACAGAGTTTTAAGCAAATCCTGCTAGGCAGTCGTCCTTATATAAATATTCCCCTTAAAATAGTGGCTCAGATGGAAGATGTAGACCTGAATATCATGTCCAGCTTACCTGCAAATTTACTGAGACTGGACCAAGAAGCTGTTTCATGAATATCCTCCAGAGATGTGCTTTTAAAAAAAAAAAAAAGGCTTTAGATGTAGCAACTGCTCTAGCAGAACATGCCTCTAGAACTGAGGCAAGAGGCTTTGTCATTTACTATGACAAAGTTAATACAGCCAAGAAACTACCTTGCTAAGGTAATCTTTGAAACTTTTTGACTAGGCTTTCTCTTGGAAAAGTAGACAAACTGGCCATCCTTGTTGACACCCTTTGTCTTTGTAACAGGAAACCTCAACTGACAGACCACATCCATATAGTAGAAGAGATACTCTCCTTGGTTAGAATATTGTGGAAAAAACAAGAATAGACTGGTTAAGGCTTGTCCAAGTAATAACCTTTGGCATAAAGGAAACAGGAAGGATCACTACACAGAGTGACCCTGTCACTATGAAAATACCAAGTAAGGAAGGACATAGAAGTGTATCCTAGAAATTCTCCAGGAAGAACTAGCCGCCAAAAGACATAGTGCCTTCAAGAAAACTATTTCAAATCAGGATAAGCTACAGGTTCAAAGAGACACAAGGCTGATTTCTTCAACATAAAGTACAAGATCCTATGGCAGCACAGGATTCCATAACGAAGATCCAACTGTTCTGCCAGCAATGTAGGTTTGAGAACATACCCAATGCTCTGGATGGATTAGCCCATTGAATAAGATGAAGCATCCAAGTGGCCCAGTAGAACAGAGGGATAATGCCCTTAATGTGCCCCAGACTATGGCTGATGGAGGGGGCTGTAAGGGGGGGGGGGTGAAAAGGAATGGCCAAAGTCATCTCACAGAAGCACTAAGAGCCTGGTGAATCTGGTAAGCTCCATGCTGCAAGCAGTACACTGATTATCAAGAGGCTGCGCATGTTCAAAAGTGTGCATGGACCTCACAAAGGCACCAACTGCGGATCTTGCAAGGCTGCAGCAGTAGTTAGGTCACACTCCCTGGCGGCAGCACTGCACCACCATCCTCGATTTTCTCACTGGCTCCAACATGAGTCAGACTGAGCCCATTGGAGGCCAAGTTAGGTCCGGCAGATCCCGTCTACAAAGAGAGGAGCTGGAAACAGTTGACAGTCAGCTGGGGGGGACGTGGAAAAAGATGAAGTATCCAGTTCAACTGTTTTGGGTGAAGTACTGGCTTTTACTGTAGCCTGCACAACCTCTGGTAAAGACTGTGGGACTCACAGACTTCCAAATTGATGGAAGAAGGAGTGACACAATGTCCAGCTCATGAGATGCAGGTAAGCATGCCACATGTTCTGATGTCACTGCGCATCACTTCCCCTGGTTATAAATTTTTTCCAGGTCCACAAGATTAATCCAGTGGCTCTCCTTCCTCCCCCCATTTTTTTCTTCCATCAGAGCGACAGCCCACTCATTTCCCAGTGAAGGAGAGAATCAGGTGTTAGGGAATAGGCCAGTCTGCATATTCTGCAGACTATCCTATCTCCACCCCCTTGTCAGACACACTCCACCATCACTTCCTCAGAGATGCATGCACCATTAGCACACATACAGTCTCCTGACCAAGCAGTACACCTTTTGCAGCACAGGCATCCAAGGCTCTTCATGCTGTCAGTGACACACTTGCATTCCTGCAGGAGTCATCGGTGCAGTAAATCAGGCTATCTCCCTTCCCTCACTGCAGGAAAGCCAGTGTCAGTCATTCACTCCCATTCTCTTTCATTGGGTCCCTCCAGTACTGGTGCATTAGTTGAACACAGGTAGTCTTGGCTGCAGTCAGGGCTTTATCCCTCTGCATCACAGAGCTGAGTCCTGCTACAGATTATGACCGGTCAGCCACAGTGTGATTGCTCCAGCTAATGATCACAGGTCCCCATGACAGACCTTGCTCCCAGCTCCAGACCTTAGTATGTGCAGCAGTTTGTTCTTTTACAGGAGAGAAGACCCATAAGTGAAGGGATAAATCCAAGACTGCCCCAAAACAAGCAATGAAACATTGACAGGGTGGGTGTGCAGGAGCCATATCAAAGCTGGAGGTTAGCATTTTTCAGGTGGGAAACAAAAGAGGATGCAAGAAAAAGGGAAACAAACAAAACAAAGAATGCCCCTCCAGAGGAAAGGCTTTACAAATCTTTAAAGATGAAAAAGAATAGCTGACACCTTAATGGATATCAAAAAATGGCTGCTACCTCCACTTTAGTGGAGGAAAAATTTAGTCCAAAATTAAAAATTTGACAGAAAGTATCCATAATGTATGGGACAGGACTGAAAAGGGATATAATCCTTTGCTTGTAGTGCAAATACAGAAACATGTTTGTCTCTATACATCTCATAGTTGTTTAATTTCTGAAAAGTAGAAATAGTATGAACTGATTCTGAGGGAAAAGAAAGGCTTATACCTGCTAGCCAAAATGGAGATACCGCAAAGTTACCTGAGTGAGTGAATGTCTTGGTAATGCCTGTCTGATGGGTGAATGAAAAAATTCTTGGATGGACACCACCTCAGAGATTTTCCAGCTGATGAAGTTAAAGCAACAGGAACCAAACCTGTTGAGGCCAAAAGGGGACTATAACAATGGATTGGCCTTGTATATCTTATATTTCTATACATAACAGATCAACAAATAAGTGAAAGTGTAAAGGAGTCCAAGGGGTCATCTTTTCACCACAAAACATGAGACAACCCCTTAGAAGGGAGATGAGGAAGTGGTAACTACTGCAGTTGGTTTTAGCTGTGGAAACAAAGATGCAGCAGTAAGTTCTGCCCCATATCTGGAATAGCTTTCAAGCCACCAAAAGACTGAAGAACCACTTCTGATATATCAGCCATTAACTAAGCCTCCTCTGGAATATGACTAACCAAAGGAAAATTACTTGACAGAATAGCCTGTTCCCCTTGATGGATGACACACCAAGCCAATGCCTTGCTGTCAGAGTGGATGCCAATCATTCATTGAGGAAGAGAGTTGCAAAAGGCTAGGATAATAAGGTGGACACCCTCATGTCCGTGATATCAAAATGTAGGGTGGATAAGGAGGAAGCCCAGACATGATGAACCACTTGGCTATTCTAAAGCCCACCTCCAACCTAGTGTACACAAATTCACAGCGACTGCTGCAGTGGTAGCAGGTAACTGAAACAGACGGCCTTTGGTAGATTTTGGGAGATCCATCTACCACTGATGACATGTTTTGTATGATCTGGAGATTTGAACTTACTGAGACAGAAGATCTGATATCTGCAATCAGTGGACAAAGACTGTCCACTGTAGCATCCGCATGTGGAGTCTGGCATGAGGCCTATCAAAAGCTTTTGACATGGTCAACCACAAACTCTTGCATGAAACTCTTAAAACTCTCTACCTAGATAACTCAACCCTTGACTGGTTTCATGCCTATCTTTCTGATAGGCAGCAAGCTGTGCTCTGGCACAATAAGCTCTCAGACTGCCTACCTAACACCATAGGAGTCCCCCAAGGTTCCATACTTGGCCCTCTCCTATTTTCCATCTTTATTAATGATCTTAACAAAGTCATTCCAGAATCCACATGTATTCAATACGCAGACGACTCGACATTAATTTGCTCAGATACATCCCCAATTACTCTACTATCCAAAACTCAAGACTGTTTCACTGCAGTTGAAAAATGGCTATCGGAACGCCAACTTATCCTAAACCCTAAAAAAACTAAAATGCTCCTTTTCCATCCTAGCCATAAAACACCAACCTTTCCCTTTTGTATTCAATCCAACAATGGAACCATCATCTCCCCTGACCCCCACACCAAGCTACTAGGAGTTACCATCGACAACAAACTCAGATTTGATGTTCACATTAGCCAAACTATTAAGACTGTTAATAAAAAACTGGGGTCCCTCTATAGAATAAAATCCTTTCTGACTCCCATCGCAAAAGTGGCTATTGCTCGCACCTCCTATCCACCCTCTTTTATGCCTCCCCTATACTTACAAATCCCAACAAATCAGAACTATCCAAACTCTCCTGTTGTTATAATCATATTGCCAGATTTGTAACTGGCTTACCCTACAAAACCCATCACTGTACTAATCTTCACAACCTAGGCTGGATAGAACTACCAAACCTAATCCTACAGCAGCAACTTATAGTTGCTTACAAAGTACTCTCTCAACCGGACAACATCCCTGGTCTGAGTAGATTAATCACCCCTTACACAAATCTAAATAGACTTAGATCATCACATAGACTTGTACAGACGCTCAAATCCTGTAACACAGGAGGAGACTCTTTGTTTTCCAACACAGTGGGTAAAACATGGAACTCTCTTCCACCCAGTCTCACCAATTCCACCTCCCTTAATACATTCAAGAAAGGTCTCTTCCACCACTTAAAATCCCACTGGCTTTGCCAGTGTTCTAATCCAGACTAAGTAATTTTCCCAGTCCTTTTCCTCAGTACCTTCCACCTAGGCATTAAGCCATCTACTTTCTACCTGAAACTCATAACATGAAGGTCTTGTCTTCTTCTCTACAATTGTTATTGTACATATTATTGAATTTTTAATCTTTTTCTTCCATCTATGTATGAAATGTATAATCTATAACCGTATATATCTGTCATATATTGTTGTCATCTACTTTGTAATATTGGAGCTTTTCTCCCCGGGCCTCTGCTGAAAACGGACATGTGTCCAGTCGGACTATCCCGGTCAACAAATGTAAAATAAAATAAAATAAAATAAAATAAATAATAGAGATGAATGCTGCCATTTCTCCTACAGTCCTGAGACAATGAAGAGATGCAGTTCTTTGGAAGTCTGAATGATAGAGACCTTGGACTGTAAAACTGTATCTACACCACTGGCAGAAATCTTTACAAAAAAAAACTGTACCCATACTGTAGCTGATGAATGTGAGCACTTGTCTGGCATTAAAAAAAGAATCTGAAATAAAATCTGAAATAAAATCTGAACCATTTCTTGTCAGGTAAGACCTAGAGGAAGGGTCTTTCTTTCCAGGAAATTGAGGGCCTCTGTTGTCGCAGAGCCTTTCCTACAGGGTGAGACATCAGGCATGAAAGACATAAGGGGATAGGTTGAGTTTTGAAAGAAATGTTGTAACTTATGGATATAAACTCCTGATCCACCTGTCTGCTGTAATTTATTCTCATACAGACAGGTAATGCAGCACATGGCCCCTGACTGCTTCAGACAGGGACAGGCAAGCAATAATCAGAGCTACTACTCTCCACCCATTGGTGATTGTTGAGTACTCCTGCCTTTAGGTCCCTGACCATTCTAGATACAGTCTTGGTTACTGGGTTTCCTCACAGTTTATTTCTTCTACTTTCTACTGTGTCTGAACTATATGTGATTCCAGTTCTTCTGCATTCTGGGAAAGGACAATTGAAGCAACTGCAACTTCAAGCCCACAGCACTGAGAGTCTTTTCATCTTTCTCTACTTGTTTATGCTCTCTCTCTACTTTCAGGACTAAAACTCTTGAAATGGTGCAACAATATCCATCCCTACGGGGCCACTGCAGATTAAAACAGGTAATTGGAGAATCTCCCAGACAAACACAGGAGAAACTAAAAACAAGAGTCTGAAAATGTAAAATCTGAATTCCCCTAGCTTTACACAGTAAGATACAGGCTCTAAAGATGTTTACAGTACTCTTACTAATATATGGGGAAGGCTTTCCTATATGAAATGAAGGAAGAAGACTGAACATATTTAAAGGAAATTAAGTTCTTGAGGGATAAGACTTCAAGAGTGGTTACAGATAAGATGATCCTTCAGGAGATCAAGTGGTTTGATGGTGCCATATCTGAGGAATTATTTGATGTCTAAACAATTAAGATTGGCATTTCCCCTTTAAAACAGGAAGTACAAGATCAGTTGGAAACATAAGAGTTCTGGGGGTGGGGTGAGAATAGGGAAGTCAATCATGCAAATCAGCCATTGGTCACAGTATGCAAAGAAGGTAGGGAATAAAAGGATTCTTGAGAAAATATATAAAACAACTAGGGGAATAGGAATCAAGAAGTTTAGGGAATGTAAAATGGACATACTGGCTATTGGTACAGACTTACAGAAAATGAGAGAGAGCACAAGATAAAAGAACTGGTATAAAAACATACAACGCCTGATATATTGGCAGCAAATTAAGCAAAGAGAGGAAATAAAGGAATGTACATTAGCGAAACAAAATTTTAAACAAGAGGAAAGTGACTCGGACACATAATGCTATGGGTTCAAAACTTAGCCAGTGCAGGACAGATATGAAGTGTAATGAAGTACAGAACCCTAGCATATCTGAGACCCCTAGACTTGTAGTAGAGTTATAATGGTGAGAGTACTGTGATCTGTTACAGGTTCTGAGTCTCAGAGCTCCACTGCCATTGGCTTGTTTGGGTTAGTTTCCTCTGTACCTTGTCTCTTATAACCTACGGTGAACTGAGCTTGCCCATGGTCTTTTACTCAAAGCATGGGAAGGAAAAAGATATCTCGATTTTCAAGTTGCTTGTGACTTGATACTGTTTTTTTTTTTTTTGTACGGTTAAGCAAAGTTTTGTTTTTAACCTGAAAAGATACTTATCTATAATTTCTGTTTGGTCTGGTACTATATAGTCTTGTAGACCTATTTACAATAGTGGAAGATTTGTGATGTATTGCAGAATCTATGTCTCATTTACACATGTATTCATCTTTAACTGCTTTTACTTACAGTTTCTGTCTGGACAGGTACCATGCTCTTGCAGTTTTGTTTCAAAGTAGTAGTTTTGCTGCAGGATCTGTGCCCATACAAACTGTTTATATTCAAATTCTGTTAAAAATATTAGATATTCTGTTCATTATTTGACTGTTTAAGATGCACTTATACAGCTTCCAGTTTGTTACAAAAAGAAGTTATGTACTCACCATAACGTTCCATCTGTGTTGTCCATTTTCATTCTTCCTCAACAGACAGGTTTTGATCTGACTTGGCTGTTATTTTAGCTTGTGGCCACTAAAAAGCTCTCCAGCTCCTCCCTTACCCATAATCCACCAACCCTTAACATACCCGAGATCTTGTTTGCTGGGTGACATAATGTAAGAAATATAACCATAATATTCCTGAGAGAAAAAGCCGTTATCTGGAGGTCAACATAAGAACAATGGTGTGCTTATAAGTTCTTGTTCTTGCAGAAATCAATTGTGAAAAAGGTTGGTGGGGTTGGTGGGAGAGGAGTTGATGAAGAATAAAAATGGACAACGCAGATGGAACGTTATGGTGAGTACATAACGAATTTATCTGATGTTGTCAATTTGCATTCATTCCTCAACAGTTGGGACAGGTCCCCAACTACCTAGAATCCCGGGTGGACTTTAAGGAAGGATATTCCAGAGCACAGTTGAGCCAAAGGCTGCTCTTCCCCTCAAGACCAGATCCAGTTTGTAAAGAGTAATAAGAATATGAGGACTGGCCCAAGTTGCAGCTGCACATATGCCATGCATGGAAGCCCTAGACAGAAATGCTGAAGAAGCTGCCATGGACCTAGTTGAATGGGCTCTTAAAGGTTCTGGTAAGAACAGACCTAATTTATTTTAGCCAAATGATGCAAAATCTGTCAGCCATCTAGCTAAGGTTACTTTTGCAACTGATTGACCCAGTTTAGAATCTGCAAATGAAACAAATAATTGATCCGTCTTCCTAACTTCTTTTGTCCTATTTATGTAAAAACATAATTGTCTGTGAACACCCAGCAACTGGAACATATATTCACCTTTGTTTGCAAATTTAGGAAAGAAAACTGACAGATTAATGGACTGGTTGATGTTAGAGTCTGCCACCATCCTAAGAAGGATTGGTTAGCAATGTTAATCTGTCCCTGTGAAAAATCAAGTAGGAGGTTATGAAGACCATGCTTGAAGTTCTGAAATCCTAGCAGAGTTGCTGGCTACCAAAAAGACATCCAGGTCAGAAAATTTAGATCACATTTTGCTGCTGGTTCAAAAGGGGTATAAGGAGGTCTTAAAAGAAGGGTACCTCTCAGGAAGGCCTTACAAAGTTTAGATGAAGCCAGGGTAGACTTCTTAAATCCAGTGTGAAAATTAGGGATAGCTGCTAACTGAACGCTAATAGTTGGAGGAGCTAGCTCCTTCACTGAAAACTGCTGCCAAAAATTCAAGGACACTTTGTACAGGGGGTGAAAAGGGGGTCAATATGTTTCTGATGTGCTCCAAAAAACAAACCTCTTCCATTTACTTCTATAACGTTTTCTCGTAGAAGATTTATGGAAAGATAAAAGTATAGGACAGAAGATGACAGTATAAGTTGTCTGGCTATTAACAGAAGTGGAAAAACCATGCTGCCAGCTTTAGGTGTGAGATATCCAGGTGAATCATGTCTGTTGGGTGAGACAGGTGGTCTGGAATGGGATCGTGAATCCAAGGTGGGTAAAGTACATGAAGCCAAAGAAAGGGGAACCAAATTTGTAGAGGTCTGTAAGGTGCAATGAGGATGACCTTGCTCTTCAATCACAAAGCTTTCTGCAGAAATTTGGGGATTAATAGAGTTGGAGTATATACATAGAGGAGACTGGGGGGGCAACCATGTAGTAGAGCGTCCCTCAGTGATTCCTCCAGGTGGGGGGATTATGGCAAAGAAGCTGCTGCACTTATTGTTTAAGGGCGATGCAAAGAGATCACAGCAAGGCTAGCCCCACTGGCGAAAAATAATTTCTGCCAGCTTCATGTTGAGAGACCACTCATGAGGTAGAAGAATGGACTTCCTCAATGTCTGCTATCATGTTGGACTTCCCTGGAAAGTGCATTGCTATCAGAAAAGGACTGGCTGAGACTGCCCATTGCAACATTCTGAGGGCTTTTTGACACAAGGGCTAAGACCAGATTCCTTCTTGTTTGTTTATGTACCACACTAGTGACATATTGTCTGTCTGAATCACAAATGTCCCAAAAGGGAGAGAGTCTTGGAAGGCTTGCAATGCTAACAGCATCCAGGACATTGATGATATGCGTGTTGGCCTCTTCATAGGACCAAGTGCCTTGGACTGTTTTCCCCGGGAAGCATCCATGGTCACTATGGCCTTGGGCTGAGGAAGAATGAAAGGATGGCTTTGTAGAACTTGATCTGATCGAATCCAGCGAAGGTACCTGTTGCATGCCTGAGTGATTCTTATTTGGGCTGACCTGCATTGGTAAAGAAAGTACAGTTTTGTACCTACCATAAATGTAGATGTCCGATAGGTATGCATCTGTAGTCATAACATATGGGTTGTCCTGCCTCAGGCAGCCCTTCGGTCGGCTGAATTCCAAAGTCTGGGTCTGGCCTCGGCTGATGTCGCACTTTCCCCGACGTCAGAGCGTCTGGGGTATAAAAGCATCAGCCGACGCCATTTTCCTCAGTTTTTCTTGCCCAGATGCCAGGTGCCCTCTAGGAAGGCTAAATTTGGATAAATGCTGAAAAGTTCCAAACATTTGCAAAAATATATATACATGTATAAACAAACAAATACACCATAATAGATTCCCCCAGCTAGCTAAAAGAGGGGTAAGTACCCTAGGAGTACCACAGAGGGGTAGGAGGGAGGGTAATCCTGACTGCAGATGCATACCTATCGGACATCTACATTTATGGTAGGTACAAAACTGTACTATGTTCTTCAAGGATGCATCTGCAGTCATAACATATGGGTAGAATACCATAGCCAATCTGGGGGAGGAGGTACTAAGAAAAGGATGGTGTAGTTAAGATCCCCTGCAGGACTGCAGTAGCAAAACCTGCTCTGGATCTGGAGTATAAAGGTAGATTGTAATGCTTGGCAAATGTATGCACAGAGCTCCAAGTAGCAGCTTCTAAAATGTCCTTGGTAGCCACTCCTCGTAGGGAGGCTGTAGTGGTGGCCGTGGCCCTTGTGGAATGAGGCCTGATGTTTTCAGGAACTGTCTTTCCATGAAAGGAGTAGCAAAATCGAATGCAATTTCCTATCCATTTTGAAATTGTCTGTTTGGAAATTGCTCTTCCTTGCACCCCAGTAGCATATGCTACAAAAAGTTGGTCAGTTTTTCTGCTAGTTTTTGTTCTGTCCAAGTAGTAGCGTAGTTGTCTGTGTATATCCAGGGTGTGCAAAGTTTTCCCTCTATTCTGTGGATTAGGGAAGAACGTAGGCAGGTGAATAGCTTGGTTCAAGGATACCCTAGATACCACCTTTGGCATAAAAGTAGGATTGGTTCTTAGTGAAACTCTGTCCTGGTGGAAAATAAGAAATGGCTGCACTGCAATTAATGCTTGTAACTCAGATACTCTTCTTGCTGAAGTGATTGCCAGAAGGAATGCAGTCTTCCAAGACAGAAACTGTAGCTCTGCTGATGCTGCTGGTTCAAAAGGTGGAAGTGTCAGTTTCTCCAGCACAAAGTTGAGATCCCAAACAGGTAGAGGGGGTCTTCTTGGAGGTTTAATATTTTTGATCCCTCTCAGAAATTGTCTGAGGAGAGGGTGCGAGAAGATAGGTGGATCCACATTGTATTCTGCTGAAATTGCGGAAGCATGAATCTTAATGGAAGAATAGGACAGGCCGTTGTGGAACAATTCTGCTAAGTATTCTAGGATATGTGTTATGTTTGCCACTGTGACATCTGAGCCTTTTGATGTGCCCCAAATGAGAAATCTCTTCCATTTAGCTGAGTATGTCTTCCTTGTGGAAGGCCTGCGAGACTCCAAGATAATGTCCTTCACCCTCTATGGATACCAGTGTTGCCTTGGCCAGTCTGGAGCTATTAGTATCACTCTTGGCTGTTCCTCCCTGATCTTCAGTAGAACCTTGTACATCAATGGGAGAGGTGGGAAGGCATATAGTGTTAGGGCTTTCCAGCTGAAAGAGAGTCCACCCTCCAAGCTTGCGGGTGGTATGTCCTTGAGCAGAATGTCTTCAGTTGATGGTTGAGTGGGGAGGCAAACAGATCTATCTCTGGCATTCCCCATGTCTTTGCTATGAGTTGGAAGACGTCCGGGTGCAGCATCCATTCGTGTGCATCCATGGTAGTTCTGCTTAAGCTGTCTGCCAGTGTATTTTCTTTCCCTGGCACGAATTGGGACTGTAGTTGGATATTGAGATTCAGGCATAGTTCCCACAGATTCAAAGCCATCCGGCATAGTGGGTAAGAGTGTGTGCCGCCCTGCTTGTTTATGTACCACATTAACAGGTGTCCTGGTTGGAGGAAGGGTTTGAATGCCTCGATTCCATGCTTCACTGCCAGCATTTCCTTTTGGTTTATGTGCATGCTTAGCTGTCCTTGAGGCCATAGGCCTTGGATACATTTTCCCTCCATGTGTGCTCCCCACCCTCGGTCTGAGGCGTCCATGGTGATGGTCTGCCTTGTTTTTGGTTTGTTGAAAGGCAACCCTCTGTTGGACTGGCAGGCCTGAGCCCACCACAGGAATTCCTTTTGAAGGCATGGAATGATTGGTATCATGGTTTCTAAACTGTGACTGTGTTGAGACCATACACTCCATAGGTACCATTGTAATTTCCTCATATGCAGCCTGGCATGCGGTATCAGAATTATGCAGGATGCCATGTAACCCAAGGCCTGCAGGATTTTCCTTGCAGTAAGCCGAGTTTGTCTTGCCAGCATCATGAAGTAATCTGGAAGTTGTTTTTGTTTTTCTTCTGTGAGAAAAGCCATTTGGGTGGTTGTGTCCAGATCTGCACCCAAAAAGGTTATCCTTTGGGATGGTACTAGTCTTGACTTTTGGATGTTGACTGTGTATCCCAAGGTCTGTAGCAGGTGTATGGCATAGGCCAAGTCGTTTATCAAATTTCCCTTGTTGTCCGCTTGTATTAGGCAGTCGTCCAGGTATGGATAAATTTGAATTCCCTGTAGTCTGCAATGTGCAATTACTGATGCCAGGCATTTCGTGAATACTCTGGGTGCAGTAGATAAGCCAAAGGGCAATGCTGAGAATTGATAATGCTCTGATCCTGCAAGAAATCTGAGGTGCCTTCTGCAACTTGGTCGAATAGGGACGTGCAGGTATGCCTCCTTGAGACCTAGAGTCACCAGCCAGGACTCCTTGCCCAACATGGGAAGGAGTTGCTGTAGGGTCAGCATTTTGAATTTTGGCACAATAAGATAAGTGTTCAGTGCGGACAGGTCGAGAATAGGCCTCCATTGATTTTCTTTTCTTGGTACAAGGAATAGTCTGGAGTAAAATCCTTGGCCTTGTTCTGAACATGGTACCTTTTCTATGGCTTTCATCTGAAGTAAATTGTTGATCTGTCTTAAAGCCTCTGCCCTCTGATTTGGTGGAAGGTTTAGCATTCCGCTTCTTTTTGGCAAAGTGTGGAAGTGGAACCTGTATCCTTTGTCTATTATCTGCAGTGTCCAGGTATCCTTTGTAATATAATGCCAGTTTTTTGAGAATAAAGCCAGCTTTCCGCCCAAGGGTGCTTCCAGTTGTTCCCTGGTAGGCGGAATCAGAGTTACGTCATTGAGCCTGTCCTGGTGTAGTGGTTGTTGTTGTTGCTGTTGCACTACTTCTCTGGTTGGCAGGCTGCCACTGACGGCCTCTGTAGGAGCCCTTCGATTGACCTCTGCCTCTAGGGTGCCTGTTCCTGCCTCTCTGGGCTCTGTCCGAGTCTGGAAAGGACCAATTCTTAGTAGGCCAGTTTCTGCTGAATCTCGGTGGTTGTACTTGCAGGAAATCTTTAACTGTTTGCACAGATTTTGCCTTTTCTTCAACCTTTTTTAAGATCTCCTGAGCAGAGGAGCCAAATAAATTTTGTTTCTCCATTGGAGCATCCAGGAGTTTAGCTTTGACATGGTCTGGCAAAGATTGTTCCTTCAGCCAGGCATGCCTACGAATAACTGCCCCAGTCATAGCTGATCTAAATGAAGCCTCCAGTGCATCATAGCCACATTTTAAGAAGTGATTACTAACCTGTTGTGAATTGTGTACCAAATCCTGAAGGGATTTACGGTCTAGGGGTTCAGGAGAAGAAAGTTTCTTATTCAGTTCATCTAACAAATACTATTGGTACTGTATCATATGAAATTGACAGTTTAATGCCCTGACAGAAAGAGTTGCAGAAGTATACACCTTATTTCCCCATCTCTCTAAAGCTCTAGACTCTCTTTCAGAGGGTAGAGGATTTTTGGCAGTAGCGGCCGCAACCCCTTTAGGGCCATGAGAAATAGTTTCTGGGTCTGCTGAATGTGCTTTATACAGATGGAAATGAGAATCAGGGACCCTGTAGTATCTGTCAGGTTTGGCAGGGACCGGAGGAAGAGTATCAGGGGCTGTACTGACATCATTGTACACATCATCAATTACATTCAGAACAGGAGGTATAGCTAAGGGCCTATGTTGAGGCAAATGCAAAAAGGTCCTTAATCTTTTTCTAGAATCAGAGAAATCCTGACCTTGCCATTGAAAATGCTCTCTCATGGAGTGTAGAGTCTCACCAAAGGAAAACTCTTCAGGAGGGGAGGCCGAAGGGATAGATTCCTCAGCATCTGAATCCTCATAAGGCGAGTAAGCCCCTTCCTGGTGGTCTGACAACTCAGACCCATCCGTGGAATCATCTGAAGAGTGTGGGTCAGAGGGGTCAGTCCTGGGCCTTTTGTCTGGAGGAGGGTGAGAAGCCCTGTCTGGGTGAGGTTGTGAACCCCTAATTAAGGAAATAAGGTCCTCAGCAAGGCTGAGGATCTGAGAACTAGAGGAAGGCCTCTGGGAGGTAGTTTTGGTAGGCAAAGTTTTAGAAAGTTTGGCAGCTTTAGCCCTTGAAATAGCCTTAATGGACATGGAAGCAGGGGGCCTAGCAGCCCCACTTGCAGGAGTAGAAATGTCCAAAGGTATGGTGTCGGACATTTCCTGAACACTGGTTTCGGTAGGAAGTTCGGTAGCTGACTCAGCCGGGGCCTCCCAGGCCTCGACAGTCGGATGTATGGTTTCGGAAGTAGGATTCTCCGAGGACTCGGTTTCGTCCGAAACCGAGACACTCGCGGTAGGCCTAGCCGTGGTTTCAGCCGAAACCGCGGGCCGCAAGTGTCGGTCCTTTTCCTTGCGTTTTTTCACCATATGCGAAGTCGGAGTCTCCGACGGCATTTTATAAGCAAAAGCTTTCACCATATGCGAAGTCGGAGTCTCCGACGGCATTTTATAAGCAAAAGCGGCTCCAAAAAATTCCTCTGCAAACTCCGACCGACGTCTAAGAGTTCGTCGGTTGAAGGAAGCACAGGCTAAACAGGTCGATACGTCGTGGTCTGGGCCTAAGCAAGGAAGGCAGTAGGAATGGAAATCCTTATGAGGTATTTGTTTCCCACAAGTTAAACAATTATTTACTTTGTCTGACATCGGCTGAGGCAAGAAAGAGTCCCCAACGGGGTACTTAGCTTTTTTCGAAGTCTTCGGTAGCTGAATTCACTGGATCTGACCGACCGGCACTTGCGAACAGCTTCTGCTTCGGGCACCGCGCGGCAAGAAAGACTGAGGAAAATGGCGTCGGCTGATGCTTTTATACCCCAGACGCTCTGACGGCGGGGAAAGTGCGACATCAGCCGAGGCCAGACCCAGACTTTGGAATCCGGCCGACCGAAGGGCTGCCTGAGGCAGGACAACCCATATGTTATGACTGCAGATGCATCCTTGAAGGACATCAGACCATTGTGTTGCTAACATCCATTGAAGAATTCTCATGTGAAATCTTGCTAGAACAAGGACTATAGCTACCAACATTGATCCCAAGGCTTGTAGAACCAACTGGGCTGAGATTGTGGTACTCAGAAGTATTATTTTGGCCTGGAATCCGATAGTCTGTACTCATGAGAGAGGAAGAGAAGCTGTCACTGATCGTGTTGAAAAATGCCCCTACAAATTCCAATGTCTGAGATGGTTCTAATTGAGATTTGTTGTAATTTATGGTTATACCAAGATGGGAGCAAGTCTGGAGTACTTGATCTTGTGCTCTTATTAGCAGATGCCTGGTCGGGGTGGTAATGAGCCAGTGATCCAGGTATGGAAGCACTCAAAATCCTTGCAGTCTGAAGTAAGCTGCTACCACTGCCATTCATTTGGTGAACACCCTGGGGGCTGTGTTGAGGCCAAAGGGCAGTGCTCAACTGGTAATGACTGGTTTCCAGCTGGAACTGTAGATACCTTCTGGACAATCTGTTCATTTTTATGTGATAGTACGCATCCTGAATGTCTGTCGAGCACATCCAGTCATCATTGCACAAGAACGGCAGAATGAACCAACTGTGACCATTCAAAACTGTGTGTGTCAAACTGATTTGTTCAAGTTGTTGAGATCCAAACTCAGTCTCCAGTCCCTTGTTTTCTTTGGCAATAAAAAGAATCTTGAGTAAGCTCTGGATTCTATCTGATCTGGTGGGACATCTTGGATGATTCTTTTTTCTAGAAACTTTTGTATTTCTAGTACTGCTGCTTTCCTATGACTGGGCAGAACACTGGAAATTTTGCATACAGATGGAAGTGGAAGGGAAAAGGGAATCATAACCTCTGGAAATAATTCTCTGCACTCACGTAACTTTTGTGATTTCTAGTCATGCTCTCTGGTGCAGGGATAATCGACCCCCAATTGCTTCCAGAGGGGAAAAAATCAGCCTCCTTTCAGGAGCACTGGTAGGGTCCATCAGAGAAGGAATCTCTAGTCCCTTGATTCTGCAGGCCTCCTCTGCCGCGTGAGTGGCGTCTTCCATTTGTTTCCCCCTCTGCCCCTGGGAGAACTATCTCCAAGTGGATCTTGGAAGGGACCCTGGGACTTTCTGATCCACATCTTTCAACCACCTTGTTGATTCCTACAGAAGGTTCTTTGAGAAGTCAAAAAACACACACCCACTGCAGAGAGGGTCTTTCCAGCTTTCTCACACCTGGAGAGTGTGTCCTTTAATTTAGGATCAAACAAAGAACTGCTGTCAAAAGGTGCATTGACAAATGAGGACTTGAAAGGAACCGCAAAATCACACAAGCACATCCAGGCATGCCTACTAATGGCAATGCCTGAACCCACTGCCCTTGAGGTACCTTAATATGTATGAGAGATAACTCTTGGACGAGTTAGAAATGGATTGTAAGGTCACCAACTGGGAGGCCACAGAAGTCTGAGTTCTCAGCAGTAATGGTCCCAGAAAGGGATTTTGACAGTTCCTCTATCAAGTCCCTCTATAGTCTTGTAAAGTTTGTCAAGTAGTTCAGTGATCTGAGGCTAAAGGTCACTGGAGCATACACACACTTCCCAAATCTGTCCAGACATTAGACTCCCTGTTAGGGGGGTGGACAGAGGAACTCTGCTCTGCAAGTTCCTTCTTGGTGGCCGTTGCCATGACCGTAGCATCTGTGGGTAGTCCCTTGCTCCAAAGCTCCCTTCCTACAGGTGGTGCCAGAATCTGATCCGATCTTTTGGCGATTGGCTCAGCTGTGTCTGGTTCCTTCCACACGTGCTTAGAGAACAAATCAATCAGCTTGTCAGTGGATGGAGTTACCCAGAAGGTAGATGGGCCGACCCAAAGGCCTTCCAGGAATAACAAATCCTCTCGGGAAGGGCTATCGGTAGACCAAACACCCTCTGCTTAAGAATCTTATGGATGTCAGAGAATGACACATCTTCAAGTGGTAATCTTGGGTACCCTCCCCCTTCATCAAAATCAGCATCTTTGGTGGCAGACTCCTAAGCACAGTCAAAGTGCCTCCTCTTCCTAGGGACTTCTTCAGTGGGATGCTCCAGAGAAGTACCATAGGTTCATAGGTTGGTACTAGGCTATCAGCCCTAGGGCCTATACAAGCCTAGCCATAACAATTCCCTGGGCTATTTCTTCCCACACTATTTACTTCCCTGGACCCCTGTCTAGCAGGGCGACTGACGTGATCCCCGGGGTGAATTTCCTTTCTCCCATCCACCGGAAGAAATAGTAATACCCTGCTGTGTAACCTGGAGATTTTGGGCTGACTGTCCCTGTGGGGTAGAATGCTGAGGTTCAGGGTGCAGAAGCACATGGGATCCAGTGGGAAGAACCGAGGGGTAGGGGCCATCCATCCTGCAGAAGCAGAAAACACCCTCTCCACCACTTCAAAGGCAGAATACCTTGGGGAGAAGGAAACCGATGGAGCTGAGAAGCCATGCTTCCTCCCCATCAGCTCCCCCTGCCCCAAAGGCAGTCCACGCAAGGCAAAGGTCAGACCTGAGCTGTCCAATGCCGTGGCTCCAAGGGGAAGAGATGGCTCTGACAACTTTAGAGTTGACTAACTCCTCACATCTGACGTGAACACTTCAGCTCGAGAATCATCCAGCTCCAAAACTATCAAAGCTAGTGCACTCAAAAACAGCCCTGGAGTCGAAGATATTAAAATCTTCAGATCTGATGCAGATGGTCCCAGGACATTCAGATCCAAGGGCTCTGAAACAATAGGTCAGATCAGAGAAGGAGCCAGGTTTGTGGTGTAGTACAAACATGGAGTTCAGGACCCGAAGGGGCAGGAGTCAGGAGAACTCCCATCCATCTCTCTGCCAAGTGAAATTTCCTCATTATTCTGTCCACATCAGCCTCAGTCAGACTTCTGGAAGTACGAGAAGTTATCGATGGGGATCTAGAGTGCCAGCATGACTCAAGAAAAGAGGAAGGTACTCGAAGGGTATCGGGGCTAGGGAGGGGGAAATAACTGGCCCTGGACAAAGGCTTCGGATCCAAAAATCTAGGATCCAAGGAAGCCGGTTTTCACTCTAATGCCAGCTGTACTGTAGCAATCTTTGGATTCAACTTTTTGTGTTTTTTTCACGGTGGTTCTGTGGTAGGATCCGATGAGATAGTCGAGGATCTACAAGGCCTTGAAGGCTTAGACGAAGGCTCCTTAGGCTTAGGTTTGGGGGGGTTGAGCTCCTTGAAATCGCCTCTTAAAAGGAAGAAGGTAGCAGTGCTTTCAGGATTAATTTATTTTTTTCTGTCTGCGATTGCTCGTGGGTTGAAAACATTGTAGACAAAGCAATCTACTTTTAAATGGCCTGGTCCCAAACAGTAGATGCACAAAGTATGTGCATCTGATAAAAGTAACTTGTGCCTGCATTTCAAGCATTCCTTAAAGCCCAATGGGACCCTTTTAAGACATTTTGTCAAAGACAAGAAAACAGTAGAACAAATTTTTTTTTTTTTTTTAATTTTACTAATGAGCAAACGGAGAAAAATTACCAGCAATGGTAGCCAGAATTACACATAAGCATGTAAAGAGGGAAAGGGGAAAAAGGACTTCCCAACAATGGTAAGATTACATTGAAAACAGTGTAAAAAGGGAGGTATATTAAACAAAGTAATACATTAATTTATCTTCCAACTCTTTAGCTACATGCTCAAGAGCTGAAAGTGACCACGTCTAAATGCAAATGTGGCAAACAAGATCTGAGGTATGTGCACTATGGGTAAGGAGAAGCTCAAGAGCTTTTTGGTGGCCATGAGCTAAAATAATGGCAGAGTCAGGTCCAAGGGTCGGATCCGAACCCAACTGTTGAGGTATGAATGAAAACTGACATCAGATATGCCGATTTCTCTACTCTTCGATTGATACGTTACTACATGCCCTAACTCCCTCGAGTGCTACAAGTACTGTTCTCCCAACTGTTACCTCCTGATCGCTGCAGTAACCACAGTGTCCCGTACCCAATGGTAAAAGTTATTTCAGGTACACTTAGGCCTTTAGACCTGTAGCACAGAGTCATAGGAGTTAGAGAAAGTACACTTGTGTACACTTACCATAAATGTAGACGTTCGAGTGTATTCACTGTTGCAGTCATCAGCTGGGGCTTATCCCTGCTGTGGTAGCCCTTGGCCGGCCCGAGTACAGGAGTCAATGTTTTTCTGCGTCAGCTGCTGTCACTTATGACTGACATCAGGCCTTCATTGCCATTAAACAAGGCCGCCGACGCCATTACATCAGTTTTTCTTGCTCTAACCAGTCAGAAGCCCAAGGAAATATGGTAAAATGGTCCTGGTGGCTAAAAACCACTGTAAGAAGCTTATGTCTCCCTAAGGAAAGAAGATATAAGGGGGAAGGAGGGAGGGAAACCAGGACTGCAACAGTGAATACACTTGAACATCTACATTTATGGTAAGTGTACATAACTGTACTATGTTCTTCGTATTTCATTGTTGCAGTCATCACCTGTGGGAGGATTCCCAAAATTGAGGAGAGGGGTGGTAGGATTGGTAAGAGACCTAGGCATGGGTCAGCATGCCCTGCAGAACTGCAGAGGCAAACCCTGTACTAGCTTTAGAAAAAAAAGAGGTAGGTGGTAATGCTTGGTAAAGGTATGGACAAAAGTCCAGGTTGCAGCTTTCAAGATGTCCCTGGTGGGAACTCCTCTGAGGAATGTTATGAAAGTGGAGGCTGCCCTAGTGGCATGGGTTTGAACAGACTTAGGGGGTGGTTTCCCATGTAATCTGTAGCAGAAATGGGTACAGTGTGATATCCATTTGGAAATGGTTTGCTTAGAAATGGGCTTCCCCCTCTGTCCCTGGGGCAAAGCTGTCAAGAGGCTGGTCTGTTTTCCTGAAGGTTTTAGTATGGTGCAGATAGTGCCTGAGCTGTCTGTGCACATCTAGTGAGTGCAGAATTCTTTCCCCCTTCTTTTAAGGATTAGGAAAGAAAGTGGGTAGATGTATGGCCTGGTTGACAGTCACATTAGATACCACCTTGGGCATACAGGAGGGGTTAGTCTTCAGGGAGACCCTGTCTGCATGGAAAATGATGAAGGGCTCAATGGCCATCAGTGCCTGAAGTTCTGAAACCCTTCTGGCTGAGGTGATAGCTAGCAGAAAAGCAGTCTTCCAGGAGAAGTATCTCAGTTCTGCTGAAGCAGCAAGATCGAAGGGTGGTAAGGTTAGTTTTTCCAAAACATACTTCAGGTCCCAGGCTGGCGTAAGTTGCCTTCTGGGAGTCTGATATTAGAAGTCCCTCTGAGGAATTGTGTAATCAAAGGATGTGAGAACAGGGGCTGATCTGTATCGAAATGAGCTGAAATGGCTGAGCTGTGGATCTTAATAGAAGAGAAGGAGAGGCCACTATTGAGTAACTCCACTAGGTATTTTCCTATGCAAGACTTTCTGGTGCTGGGCCTTCTAGCCTCTGTAATAATGTCTAGGACCTATTTGCTTAACAGGGACCCCTTGTTTGTCTTTAGAGTATTAGCCATGTTTATAGTTTGAGTGTCCGCAAGTCTGGGTGCTGCATTTCTGCCCCCCACCTGAGTTAAGAGGTCTGAGATCAGGGGAAGCTGCCTGGGAGGCTGTAATGTCAGGCTGCGCAGTAAGGGGTACCAATGCTGCCTGACCCAATCTGGAGCAATGAGGATGGCCTTTGGTCTCCTCTCCCTTATTTTGATCAGTACCTTGTGAATAAGAGGCAGAGGAGGGAATGCATACACAAAGAGGGCGTTCCAGGGGAAGGTCAAGGCATCCATCTTCCACACTAGGTGGTGATACTCCCTGGTACAGATTTTTTTCAGCTGGTGGTTGCGGTGCGAAGCAAAGAGATCCACTTCCAGAGTCCCCCACTCCTGAGTGACTTGCAAAAAGATTTTTCTGTGGGGCTGCCATTTGTGGGGGTCCAGTAAGTTTCTGCTTAAGTAGTCTGCCAGGGTGCTGTTGCTCCCTGGTAGGTATTGGGCTATTAGGTATAATCCCATGGAGGAGGCTGTCAGCCAGAGGTTCATGGCTAGCCTACACACAGGGTAACATTGGGTCCCTCCCTGTTTGTTGATGTACCACATTACTGTGGTGTCTGTTTTGATAAGGAGAACCCCTGGCTTGAGATGAGGTTTGAAGGATTTCAGAGACTTTTGTACTGCCATCATTTCCTTCTGGTTGATGTTTAAGGGAAGATGCTGGGCATCCCAAACACCTTGGGTACACCTACCTGCCAGGTGAGTGCCCCGAGCATTGTATGAAACGTCGGTGGTAATGGTCTGTCCGGTTGGGCAGAGGATGAAGGGAAGACCCTTGTTCTTGGTACAGGCCCCTGCCCACCAGAGGAACTCAGCCCTTATACAGGGGATCAGAGGGAGAGAGAGGTCTCTAGAGGCTGAGAGTGCTGACACCAAAGGTTCTTTAGATACCACTGAAGTTTTCTCATTTGAAGGCTGGCCAGAAGGATGCAAGATGCCATGTACCCCAAGGCTTGCAGGAACTTCCTCGTAGTGAGGCGACTTCTGGAAGCTAGATGGGTAAAGTAGACAGGCAGGAAGCTCTGCTTTTCTGGGGATAGGAAGGCCATGCGTGATGCTGTGCCCAGCAATGCTCCCAAGAAAAAGATCTTCCTGGAGGGTATTTGCTTTGATTTCTTCTTGTTGATGGTGTACCCTAAAGAGGTCAGGAGAGTTTTGACAAAGAGGAGGTCCTTAAGCAGCTTTTCTTTGCACTCTGCCTGAATGAGGCAGTCATCCAGATAAGGGCAAATCTGTAGATTTCTCTGTCTGCAAAATGCTATGGCCGGGGCTAAGCATTTGGTGAATACCCTGGGAGCAGTAGTTAAGCCAAAGGGTAGCGCAAAGAACTGAAAGTGTGAGCCTGCTGTGAAGTGCAGGAATTTCCTGCAGGATTCCCTTATGGGGATGTTGGGGTAGATACCTTTTTGGTCTAGGGTCACTAACCAGGCATTTTTTGTCAGCATAGGCAGCAGTTGCTGCAAAGTTAGCATTCTGAATTTGTGGACCACCAGGGAGGTGTTCAGAATGGATAGATCCAGGATGGGGTGCCAAGTGCCCTCTTTTCTGGGAACAAGGAATAGTCTGGAATAAAAGCCTTTGCCTGTTTGATCGGAGGGGACAGGTTCTACTGCCTTTAGGATATGAGAGTTTGGACTTGTTTCAATGCCTCTGCCCACTGATTTGGAGGCAAGTCTGGGTACACTCTTGGAATTGGGAGTTCGTTGAAAGAGAATTTGTATCCATGTAAAATGATCTTTAAGACAATTTTGTCCTTTGTTACAGAAATCCAATTTTCTTTGCAGAGGGAGAGCCTTACTTCTAAGCTTTTGGTGAGTGAAAGGAGGGCAGAGGGGGGCGAGGGAGTCACTGAAAGTTTTTGCCATAGAGGGATGGCTTAGAACTCCCTGCCTTTGGGGCAGAAGTGGTCCACTGTTTGGTTCTCTGCTATCCCTGGGATAGGGAGTCTGGGTGGTCTGTCCCTGCAGGGCTTCCCTTGCCCCTGTCTGCTAGGTGCAGGAAAGGACTAGTGCTTAGAGGGAAAATTCCTGCTGAACTTAGGAGGTTGTACCTGAAAGAAATCTTTTACTGTTTGCATACATTTTTGCTTTATCTTCCATCATTTTAAGCACCTCTTCTGCTTTTACTCCAAATAAGCAGTCCTTATCCAAGGGTGGATCAATTAATTTAGACCTGACATGATAAGGGAGAGGTTGTTCCTTCAACCATGCACGTCTCCTCATGACAGATCCTGACACTGCTGCCCTGCTTGAGGCTTCTAGGGTGTCATATCCAGTGTGTAATGAGTGTTTGGCCACTTGACAAGTAGAGTGCAGTAAATCTGCTAACTCTTTCAAATTGGCACAGTCAGGAAAGGTTGAAATATTTTGCTTTAATACATCCAAAGTGTGTTGTTGATATTTTAACATATGGAACTGACAGTTGAGTGCTCTGATAGCTAAGGCTGCAGAGGTGTATACTTTTTTACCTCATCTGTCCAGAGCTCTGGAATCCTTGTCAGAAGGAATAGGATTCTTTGCAGAACTAGCCTTGGCTCCTTTTGGTCCCTGTGTAATGACCTCTGGATCTGCAGCAGGATTTCTGTATATGTATTTGTGAGAATCTGGTACTCTAATACCTGTCAGGTTTACTGGGAGCAGGTGGGAGGGTGCCAGGGGCTAAGCTAGACTCATGGAAGACATCATCCACCACCTCTAAGATGGGGGGTGGGGGGTGGCCAAGGGTCTGTGCTAGAGCAGGTCTAGAAACTCTCTTAGTCTTTTCTTAGACTGAAGGAAGTCCTGGAATTCCCAGTGGAAATGTTCCCTGAGGGTGTGAAGGGTTTCCCCAAAGGAAAGGTCTTCTATTGGGGAGGCAGAAGGAATTGATTCCTCAGCATCTGAATCCTCATAAGCAGTCAGAGGTTGTTGTTCCTCTTCAAAATTTAAATAATCAAATTCCTCAGAATCCAATTCAGTCAGTATTTCAGAAGAAGGTTCTCTTTTCCTTTTAGAAGTTGTGGCCTGACTACCCTTGATAAGGGAGACAAGATCCTCTGCCATTTTAAGCATTTGGGCTTGGGGTGGTGGAGCAGGAGTAAGATGGTGGCTAGAGGTAGATTTTCTAGGAGTGGCCTTGCTTCTAGGCCTAAGAGTATCCATCAGTCTGAGAGAAACGGTAGTCGGATGAGAAGACACCGTTTTTTTGCCTAGATTCGGTAGTGTGAAAGGCCTCCTCGGAAGCCAGTGTCTACGGATTGTTGGATGACGGACACCATTTCAGAATGCAAAGACGGAAGATGAAAATACCTGTCTATAATAAGAGCTATACGATGAATGGTTCTCACGTTAAAAAGGGCACAGAACCGGCAACGGGGGATGTCGTGGTTCTGGGCCTAAACAAATGATGCAGTATGAATGGACGTCTCTGTGTAGGAATCTGCTTTCCACAGGAGAGACAATTGTTAACTTTTTCGGGCATCGGTTAGTGCAAGTAAAAAGGATCCCCAAAGGGGTACTTAGCTTTAAGACATTTTCAGCTGTAATTCAAACTCTGGTAATGACCGACTGGCACACTTGCGAACTGCTTCTGCTATGGGCTCCACAGCAAGAAAGACTGGTGTTAATGGCGTTGGCTGCCTTGCTTTATCACACTGACGTCAGTCACAAGTGACAGCAGCCGACGCAGAAAAACATTGACTCTGGTATTCGGGCCGGCCGAGGGCTACTACAGCAGGGATAACCCACAGGTGATGACTGCAACAGTGAAACACGAAGAACATCTGTGATTTGTTACACCTTCTGAGTCACAGACCTCCACTAGGTGAAATTACTTGCTTTTTTGGATTGGTTTCCTCTCTAGCTTGTCTCCTATTACCTAAGCTGAGCTTTACTCATAACTCTGAGAATCATGAAAAATCTTGAACTGTGAGATTAGTCATCAATAAGGCAAGAGGAAAAAGCTTGCACTGATCACCACCACCACTGGGCTCACTGTATGGTGGGGTTGCCTGCCCTAAAGCCTTTTTCTCAATAGGAAACTTTCCTAATCCATGCAATTTTAGCAATCTATAATTGGTTTCAGTGGTGGTGCTGCGGTAGCATTGTCGCCTCACAGTTAGACGTTGCCCGTTCGATTCTCAGAGCGTCTTCTGTGTAGCGACATGCATGAATGGGCGTTCCTTCATTGAAGGTTGTGCGTTAGGCCTGGCAAGCCAGTACGTAAAAATCTACTGCCAATCATTAGTGGACCGGAGTTCCGCTGTGGCGACCCCTAACCGGGAAAAGTCGAAAGACACATCATCATCATCATACTTGGTTTCAGTAACTTGTGTAAGCCAAATAAATCACACCCTGAGTTGTACTGAAGCCTACCTGGGATATCTGTACATTCCAGCCCAAAAATTAAGCATCTACCTGCTGTTCATTAACAAGTCTACCCAATCTGACCCCTGCATCTCAACACCATCCCAACACAGGCAGTTCTAGTTTTACCAGCCCTTTAAATCATGGACCAACACTTCCCCACAATGTCTACAGCCAGCCTGATTGATAGCTACCTTGAGACAATATAAGAATTGTTTCTTGCTTTCTGATGATTACTTATTACTCAAACACCATAACACAGTGTGAGAGAGATGTGTATATATATATATATATATATATATATATATATATATATATATATATATATATATATATATATATATATAATGGTATAGGAGGCTTAAATCTCACACACAGGTAAGTCAGCAGTAAACCACACCAACATTCACCATGAGCGTCATACTACACATAAAGCTTCTGATGCTGAGGTTCCAAAGATCACCTTGGCTAAACCTCAAAGAGCTCCAAAACTCAACACAGGCACAAAGCACCCTTACAGTACTGTCGGCCTGGTTAAGCCTACCACCTCACTTTGCGCAAGGAGTCCCAGAGACATGGATGCCAAGTCCATAAGGCAGGCATCCACTAAACCAAACATCCTAATTATAGGTGACCACTGTAAGACATACAAGATGAACCTCTTACCGGACTGACCAAGGAGAATGATGGTTAGTTGTCTGTCTGATGCCATGATCTGTCAGATCACATATGCATTTATGTCCTTAAACAACAAGTACCAGTATAACTCTGTCATAGTAACATGTGGGTGTAAATGATTTCAGATGTACCTCCTTGGACTATATGTAGACAGATGTGATGAATTTCTTGGACTATGTGTTCCAAGCAGGTATTAGCCTATTACTGAGCAACATTCTACTTTCTCTAAGACAATGATGCTGCAATACAACCAAAACATAACTAACTTCAATAATTAGTTTAGTTTTTGGTGTCACTTGAATGGGGTCCAGTATTGGTCAGTCTGGGAGGACATGATCAACAGACCACACTGCTTTGCCAAGGATGGCCTGTACCTGCCCCCATAGGCTTTTGGATATTGGCAAATACATTATCTACCTCCACAGTCCTTTTATTCGCAATGCCAACCACATATACCCACCAATGTAATGAAATAAGCTTAGAAAAATATGAAGGTGTTACTGATCAATACTAGGGGCCTAAACAAGAAACTCCCTATGAGCCCTCCTCATACTGGAAGTAGCTGACATCTATGTAATGACTGAGAAATGGTTTAAAATGGCGGAAAGTACTCCAGCTGTGTTATAACACCTTTCACACTTTTAGATCAGCTACTAAGCGGAAGAGAAAAAAGGTGAAGGTGTCTCAATCTTCATCTAAAAGAAACTCACATCAAGGCTGGTTAAGCGGCATGATACATTAGAGCTTCTTTCTGTCCAAATCAATATCAGAAAGGTCCCGTACCATATATTAGCTAGCTACAGAACTTCCTCTATGACCCAAGAATGCCTTTCAACAATAACTTGACTCACTCAATATTAAAGCTATTACCGTTTTCACAGGTGATCTAAACTATCCAGCTATAGACTGGAAAACCAGTACAATCACTAGTGCACAAGCACAGAGATTTCTGAACTTTGCTGATACAAGCTCCCTGAAAGTATTAGTCAGAGTACTCACTAGGGGTAATAACATCTTAGACCTCATTCTTACTAATATGGAGGTATCTTGTACCAAATATTCTGTATCTTTGTCACTTGCTAAGTCTCCTTCAAAATAAAACTGAATCCAGGGACCACTTCCATCCCGTTATCTTTAAAATTTTTTCCAAAACAAACTACCTGCTCCTAAGTGATATATTTGCAAGCTTCAAATCCCCACCAAACCCAGTTATCTCTAGTGAATATGTGGAAAAATACACCACTGAACTATACTAGGATGTAAACCTGGTATAGTTCAGTAGCATATGAACAAACAAAGGGTATACCACAAAAACAACCCCCCCCAGTGGGTGGAACTTTTATTGTAAATTTATTTTTTATTTTATTTTACATTTGTTGAGCGGGCTAGTCCAACTGGATATATGTCCATTTTCAGTAGAGGCCCGGGGAGAAAAGCTCCACTAGTTGTACACTTTCACAAAAAGGCATAAAAGGTTACATGAGAAACATAGCAAGTAAAACAGATAAAAAATAAATTTGTAATTTTTTTTTTTTTTTTTTTTTTATGTTAACAAGGGTAATGGTAGAGAAAAGAGTTAGCATTAGTCTGGATATATTTGCAAGCTTGCAAGGATATATTTGTAAAGCTTGTTAAATTAAAGGAAGAGATTACTGGCTAAAAGTAAGAATGAGAAAGTATACAGAATGACAGACCTCCCATCATTAAATCAAACAATTAACTCGGGAGCTTAATTAAATCTACCAAAGCCAAATTTGAGGTGAAAATTTCCACTCAAGCAAAAAACAATTACAAGGCCTTTTTTAGTTATGTTCTTAATATCAGGTGTACAACACAATAATTCACTGAGCTGATTGTGAACTATGTTAACTACTCTGATTGTGAATGATGCTAACTACACTGAAACTGAGGACACATCTAGCTATTGGGCAATAAATTCAGTTGAAAATGTACCCCCTCTTGAAATATTTGAAACTACCGTGCCACCAGAAATCACACAATAGCAAGTCCTGAAAGCATCATCAAAAGCAAAAAATGCTGCATTAATTAATAAGTCCTGACAATTTTCCACAATCCATCTTGAATAGCAGGAAATACGATTTAAGCACACCCCCAACAACACTGTTCAGCCTTAACCAGCATATGGGTTTTGTACCACACAAATGGAAAACAGCAATAGTTATTCCCCTGCATAAGCGAGGACCTTCCATGGACCCAGGTCATTACCGAACCGTAAGTCTGACTAGCTTCACATGCAAAGCCATGGAGAGAATTATTGTGAACTCAATCAATAAGGACACAGGGAGCCTCCAAACAATGGATCCATTTCAGTTTGGATTTGTCAAAAGGCAGGTAATGTTTACTCAAAATCTGGTGCACTTTTTTGAAAAGGTCACCAAACCAATGGGCAAAGGTAAAATGGTACACAATACCAACCTCAATCTGACCAAGGCTTTTGACACAGTCAATGACTTAGGCATAGCACAAAAACGTAATAAATGAGGAATAAACCCTTTGTCACCCACTGGATTGCCTTGACAGCTGGCTCACAGACAGGACAAAGGAGATCAAAATAGAAGAAGCTACCTCCACACAAAGACCAGTCATTATTGGAGTCCCCCAGGATTCTGTGCAGATACATCTTCTGTTTGGCATCTTCTTTTCAGAAGTAAAAGCCAATACCAAACAGATCTGGCTAAGTTTGTAGAGGACTACAGCTAGGAGCAGTGACTGAATTCTTAAAAGTCTCAGTCTTCTTGCAGGAAGGCTTGCCCCAAACAAGTAACAGTTGCCAGAGTCGAGGACTAAAACCGAACACCAAAAGATGCATCATCTTCTCCTTTGGAAAGTCGACTCCCCAGGGAATTACAACACTGACAACAAACCATTAAGAGTTGACACAGTAATTTAGGATTTGAGAACCTACGTGGACAGAGACCTAACTTTTGACCAACATGTGTCCACTCTAGTAAGGAAATCCTTCTACATTGCACAAAATATTGCTTCTAGATCCAGGGATGTCATTATCCCCTTTACACAGCCCTCATTAGGCCAATCATTGAGTATAATTGCCTCTTTTAGCGTGCATCTTTCCAAGCACATGTAACAACTGAATGCCTGCAGAGATACCTTATAAAAAGAATACAAGGCCTATGAAATGCATCTTACATGGACCACCAAAGCCATATCTGTGTATTTGGCCTTTTACAGACTGCTAAGCCGTGACATGTGTCTAGCATCCAAGGTATCATCCATCTCATTACTGATGGGCTTACTTCATATACACAAGTGAAATTGTATCAGAAATAGTCACTCCAGGGATCTAAACCTCTTCTGTAACATGAACAGAATAGTTTGGAGGAACAAGTATATCTTGTAAAGGATACTAATGCTCTGGAATAGACTACCCATCCACATAAAACAAAGCTCATCCCTGAACCATTCAAGCGTAACTTGGATAAATACATGGGAAACAGAAAATTTATCCCAAGACCTCGACCCCGTACTACTAATGGGCAGAGCCATCTCCAAAATGCTTTATCCCAATGCATGGGTCCCCTCCAAATACCTATATTTTGATATTTTAATTATTATTAGAATAATATATAAATATAGATCTTGGAACAGTGAATCTAAACTCCATTGCGGTAAGTTAATGTTAAGCACCAAAAGGGATAATTTATTTGGCTTAAAATGGCCAGTAAATACACTTAGCCAAGTACTAACCTATGAACTACTGATTGAGGTTAGATCCGAGACCGCTAGAACAAAGAAACTAGTGAGCAGTGTGTCTAGGGGGCTATTAGAGAACAGAATCACACAAATTGTCAAATGCAAGGCAGACTGGTAGAAAACACTAGGTCAAGAACATTCCAGACAAGAATGGCAAGAAATTTGCCGAAAGACAAAAAATGCAACAAAATCTTTAAACATGTGGATCTGTGGGTGGAAATGTCTGTATAAATACTTTTATACACTGGACAGGAAACATAAGATGTTTCCAGATGCCAAAATAGGATGTTTGAGATGTAAAGATGAATCTACAGAAGACTGGGAACATATATTTTGGGCATGTTTAGATTTGGGGTTATTCATAATAGACCTGCAAGCACCATTAAATTAGAATAATGGATAACCAATGGCAATTCAGAAAAAAACATATAATGTTGGGTTAACAGGTAATAGAGAACATTTTGAAAAAAATTGTCAACTTAATTCTCCAGCTGTCTAAAAACTAATTACAAGTTTAAAGAAAACCACTAAAATACAACAAATAAAATACATTGCTGACACTGTGTATGAGATTAGGGAAATGAACACACAGAGGGAGGGGAAAGTAGGCAAAAGGTGTAAAAAATTAGATGAATGGAATCAACTGCTGTTAGAGTAACATGAAAATCTGTCAGTGCACTGGCACAGATGTGTAATTGTGTATAAATATTTGTGGTAGATATTATCTGTTTTGTTAAGCAACACAAAGGGACTGTAATTTAAAATAATGCAATAATGTGTACTTTAACAGTTGATTGTATGGAAAAGAACTGAATGTTTAAAATACAGAATCTTCAAAAGAAATGCAGGCATCTTGAAAGGAGGTATCCATAAAGGTTGCCACGATCTCCTTTACAAAATCTGTTAAAAGCAGCCAATCATGCAGGGACATGGCAATGCTAAGTTTCACTGCTGAGGCTCCACCTTCTGCTGCATTACAGAAATTAAACATCAAAAGGCTGGTCAAAGTGAAAGTGGTTAATCACATGAATACTTTAAGTTTATCTAGGCCCATCCAGCAACTGCTTAATGGCCTGGGATATTTTGTTAGAAATGTCACTTATAAAATCTAGTGTGCGAGACAAACAGTTCAGCACCCATACAGTATATGTATAGAGCACATACATGCTTGTTTCACCATCATGTCCATCACCCTGGATTTCCTGCCCAGAAGACGGAGAGCTGGGTTCCTGTGAAGTAGGAGCCTAAGGGTGCCTCTTTCTCTCCGTCTCTCATGGTGTAGAGGTATAAAGCCCAGACTACAGTCCAGTTGACCTGGGTTCGATTAGCAGCTCAGGAGACTGATGGAATGACAGGTGATTGATGGGCGTGGTCATCCCTGGGTGGACAGCTATGTGGGCATTCCCTGTAGTAATCCCTTGTGGAGGCTGGAGGCACTGTGTTAAGGGGGCATGGCTCAAGGAGGCTTAATGGCGGTGGCATGGCTGAGCTGCTGCAGATATGCTCCACTATGCCACATGCTTCCACTGCACGACCGCCCCTCAAGTGTCACCACACTACCACATCAGGAGGTGGGAGAGGCAGGTAAGGCAAAATACAAAGAAAAAAAAACAACAGAATGGTAATAGGACCCCCATTATGTTTGGGTTCCATAACCATCTCCAGATATAGAGAACGTCCACGAATCAGGAGTAGCTGGTAGACCCAGTATGAAAGTATGAACATGGGGCAGTGGGTAGAAGGCTGCAGGATGTTGCAAGGACCAAAAAAAAAAAAAAAAAAAAAAAAAGGTAGGAGCCCAAGGACTGCTGCTGAAATAAGCATGTCAGGCTTGGGTGTCTGTTACCAAACAGTACAGTTGTGTACACTTACCATAAATGTAGATGTTCGAGTGTATTCACTGTTGCAGTCATTACATTTGGGTAATCTGCTGGCAGGTTGCCCTCAGTCGGCCTGAATTCCAAAGTCTTGGGTCCTGCATCGGTTGCTGTCTCCTCTTCCATGACGTCAGGTATTCAGGGGTATAAAACATGCAGCCAATGCCATCTTCTTTAGTTTTTCTTGCCCCCGATGTCAGGTGCCCCCAAAAAGATAGGAATATATATATATATATATATATACACATGCATCAATATAAACTTTACCTTCATCTACAAGCAAATACACCACATAGGTTGTAGAAGATAGAGAAGGAAAGATAAACTCCAGAATGACAGGGGGATGGCAGGAGGGTAACCTGGACTGCAACAGTGAATACACTCGAACATCTACATTTATGGTAAGTGTACACAACTGTACTATGTTCTTCGTGTTTCACTGTTGCAGTCATTACATTTGGGTAGAATCCCAAAGCTGTGGTTGGGGGGCTGGAGCTAAATAGCATTAGGAGCAGCTATAAGGCCCTGCAGAACTGCAGTGGCAAAGCCTGCTCTGGATTTAGAGTAAAGAGGCAAATGATAATGCTTTGTAAAGGTGTGAACATTACTCCAAGTAGCAGCATCTAGAATGTCTTTGGTTGGTACTCCCCTTAGAAAGGCTGCTGAAGTAGCTGCAGCTCTGGTGGAATGAGACCTAATGCCCTTGGGCACAGGTCTACCATGGTGCAAGTAGCAGAAACGGATGCAGTGGCTTATCCACTTTGAAATTGTCTGCTTTTGAAATAGCCTTGCCCTCTGATCCTGCAGCATATGTCACTAGTAATTGTTCAGATTTTCTTAGAGCTTTAGTCCTGCTTAAGTAGAATCTTAGTTGTCTGTGTACATCCAAGGAATGCAGAATTCTCTCCACCTTGTTCTGCGGATTTGGATAAAAGGTTGGCAGATGAATTGTTTGGTTAACAGCCACACTGGAAACCACCTTAGGCATAAAAGTAGGATTTGTCCTCAGAGATACCCTGTCTGGGTAAACTATGATAAAAGGCTTTATAGCCATGAGGGCCTGTAGCTCTGAAACTCTTCTTGCTGAAGTAATTGCTAGAAGCAGAGCTGTTTTCCATAATAAGAACTTTATATCAGCGGTAGCAGCTGGTTCAAATGGAGGCAGGGTGAGCTTTTCCAACACATAACTGAGGTCCCATGCAGGCAATGGTGATCTTCTAGGAGGCCTTAAATTTTTGGCTCCTCTAAGATACTGCTTTAGTAAAGGATGAGAAAAGATTGGTGGTTCTGTATTGTAATGAGCCGAAATGGCCGAGGCATGGATTCTAATTGATGAGAAAGATAGACCTTTGTCAAGCATCTCAGTATTGCAATATCTGAGGAATATTTGGGTCTGCTGTATGAGTTCCTTGTACTTGATTCCAAGCACATAATCTCTTCCATTTGTCAGCATAAGATTTTCTAGTACTATGCCTTCTGGCTTCCAAAATGACATCCATTACAGCTTTACTGATAGGTGTTGTTTGTATGACTACATGATCAGCCATGCTGCCAGGTTCAGAGTCTGTAGTTGATTGTGCTGGATCTGATTGTTTTGCTGGGACAGTAGTTGTGGTCTTAGAGGCAAGGTCCAAGCTGGGTATTGAGACAAGTTCCTTAGGATTGGGTACCAGTATTGGCAGGGCCAGTCCGGGGCAATTAGTATCATCTTTGGTTCCTCTTGACTGACTTTTAGGAGGACCTTGGGGAGAAGAGGCAGAGGAGGAAAGGCATAAACTGAGAGGTTTCTCCAACTGAAGGATAGGGCATCCACTTTCCATGCTTGTCTGTGATAAGTCCTTATGCAGAATCTTTTCAATTGATCATTTTGAGGAGAGGCAAACAGATCTATGTCTGGGCTCCCCCATTTCTCTGTTATCATGCTGAAGACTTGTGGATTTAGTTTCCACTCGTGAGGGTCTATAAGGCTTCTGCTTAAATTGTCTGCCAGAGTGTTTTGTTTTCCTGGCAGGAATTGTGCTTGAAGATGTATTTGGTAGGTCAAAGCTGTGTTCCACAGTGTCATGGCTAATCTGCAGAGGGGGTATGAGTGTGTGCCCCCTTGCTTGTTTATATACCACGACTGTGGTGTTGTCCGTCTTTATCAGTAGTTGTGTCCTGGATGACGTAAGTCCTTGAAGGCTGTTAGGGCATTTTGAATAGCTAGCATCTCTTTCTAGTTGCTATGCAGATGCATTTGTTTTGGTGACCATATGCCCTGAATGCATCTTCCTGCCATGTGGGCCCCCCCAGGCATAATCTGATGCATCTGTTGTGATGGTTTGGCTGGCAGGGGGTAGAGTGAATGGCCGTCCCATGTTTTGGTGACATGCCTTTGCCCACCATAGAAACTCCTGTTGCAGGCAGGGAATGAGAGGAATCACTGTTTCCAGACTGTGAGAATGTTGACTCCATAAACTTTTTAAGTACCATTGAGGTTTCCTCATATGCAGTCTTGCATATGGAATCAGTAGTATGCAGGATGCCATGAAGCCCAGAGCCTGCAGAATTTGTCTTGCAGAAGACTGGGTTTTTGTTGCCATCAGTTCGAAGTAAGTAGTCAGTTGCCTTTGTTTGTCTGGCGTGAGGTAAGCCATCTGGGCAGTTGTATTCAAGCTTGCACACAGGAATGTTATCTTTTGAGAGGGTACCAGTTGTGACTTATTTTCATTTATTGTGTACCCTAGGCATGTTAGAAGCCTTTTCACAAACGCCAGATGTCGAAGAAGAATGTCCTTGTTCTCTGCTTGAATGAGACAGTCGTCCAAGTAAGGATATATTTCTATACCTCTTTGTCTGCAAAATGTAATTACTGGTGCCAGGCACTTTGTAAAGACCCTGGGCGCAGTAGATAAGCCAAAGGGCAGTGCAGAGAATTGGTAATGCATTAAGCCAGCCTTGAATCTGAGGTATCTTCTGCACGACTGTCTTATTGGGACATGCAGGTATGCCTCTTTTAGGTCTAAAGTCACCAGCCAAGCATTCTTACCCAGCATGGGCAGAAGCTGCTGCAAAGTCAGCATTTTGAATTTTGGAATGTCCAGGTATGTATTCAATATCGATAAATCCAGTATTGGCCGCCAGACCTTGTCCTTTCTGGGTACCAAGAACAGTCTTGAGCAAAAACCTTGTCCTTTTTCCTGTTCTGATAATGTCTGAATGGCCCCCATATTCGTGAGGGACATAACATGTTTCTGTGCCTCTGCCCATTGATTTTTTAGCAGATCTGGCCAACCATTTTCCATTGGCAGAGTGTGGAAATGAAATCTGTATCCCTGTGATACGATGTTTAGTACCCACTTGTCCTGGGTTATTAACTGCCAATTTTGAGCAAAAAGTGCTGCCAAAAGATAAGTGCTTGGTGTAGGCAGAGGGAAGTTATTGGGATTGCTTTCTATAGGTTTGCGCTTTATCTCCTCCAGATTTGGAGGTGGAAGTGCCCCATTGCTTTGACCTGTATGAATCTTGCACCTGGTATCTGGAACCCTTAGGGCGTCTGGATTTGCCCCTTTGAGCCTAACATAGGAAAGGACCAGTTTTTTGTAGGCCAGTGTCTACTGAATCTTGGTGGCTGCACTTGTAAGAAGTCTTTAACAGTTTGCATAGACTTGGCTTTATCTTCCATTTTCTTTAAAACCTCTTCTGCCTTAATACCAAACAGAGAATCATGCTGTAAAGGTGCATCTAGCAATTTAGCTTTAACATGATCAGGTAAATTTTGTCCTTTAACCAGGCATGCCTCCTAATCACAGATCCAGTAACTGCGGCCCTGCAGGAGGCCTCTAAGGAATCAAAACCACATTGCAAAGTATGCTTTCCAACTTGTTCAGCTGCACGCACTAATTCCTGCAATTCTTTATTTTCTGCACATTCTGAAATCAACATCATTTTCTGTTTCAGCAATCCCATAACATGTTGGTACTTAAGCATATGAAATTGACAGTTTAAGGCCCTGATTTCCAAGGTTGCAGATGTATAAACCTTTTTTCCCCATCTATCCAGTGCCCTTGAATCTCTGTCAGAGGGGGTAGGATTTTTTGCTGTTGAGGCCTTAACTCCCTTTAGACCCTGTGAAATTGTTTCAGGATCAGCAGCAGGGTTTCTAAATAAAAATTTATGTGAGTCAGGGACCCTGTAGTATCTGTCAGGCTTACTGGGAGCCAGAGGTAAGGAGTCAGGGGTCAAGCTTGACTCCGAAAACACATCATCCACAATATCTAAAACAGGGGGAATGGCTAAAGGCCTGTGCTGAGGAAGAAGAAGGAAATCCCTGAGCCTTTTTTTTTGATTTTGAGAAGTCTTGACTCTCCCAGTGAAAATTCTCCCTCAAAGGATGCATGGTTTCTCCAAATGAATAATCCTCAGGAGGAGATGCAGATGGAATAGACTCCTCAGCATCAGAATCTTCATAGGGAGGTATAGATAATTCCTGATCAGAAGAGGAATCAGAAGAAATAGAAACCTGATCTGAAGATTCATAATCAGTGTTCTACCTAGGCCTCTTATCAGGAAGGGGATGGGTACCCCTGATCAAGGTAATAAGGTCTTCAGCCATTTTGATCATCTGTTTTTTAGGCATAGAGGCCTGTGCACGTGGCTCATACGTCGTTTTTTTAGTTTTAGAAGTTGCTTTTGTCTTTGGTTTTGCAGCTTTCGTCGGTTTGATATACAAATGTTGAAGTCTGAATACACTCTCAGAAGCCAGTGCCTACTCAGCGGCTCCAGACCCATCTGAGGGAGATATATCCGTCGGTCCAATACCTTGAGCATCTTGCGGCATGCCAGACACCACATGGGTGTCGGTAGAGGCCTACAACTCGAAGGAAGCAGGTATCAGGGGCTGCGAAAGCGCCTCACTGAGTACCGGCGACTGGCTTAAGAGAAGCTTCGTCGTCGGTTTTGGATCTCGACTGCCTTTCTCTGTCCTTTTCTTTGCGGTTTTTATGTACTCCGGTAGTCTAATTACTATCAGACGACATTTCTGGGTAGTTAAATCTGTTTCCAAAATACTATGATGCAAAAATATACAGACGCTTAATAGTGCGTTGGTTAAATCTAGCACAAAACTGACAGCCAGGCACATTGTGATCAGGGCCTAGGCAAGGAATACAGTATAGATGGAAATCCTTATGAGGTATTTGCTTTCCACAAGTAATACAATTATTAACTTTTTCTGACATCGGTAAAAAGCAAGAAAAAAGTTTCCCCAACGGGGTACTTAACTTTAGTGAAGACTTCGGTTCTGAAACTCAAACTCGAATATTTCAGTAGTCGGCCGACCGGCACTTGCAAAATGCTTCTGCTTCGGGCACTGCTCGGCAAGAAAGACTAAAGAAAATGGCGTCGGCTGCATGTTTTATACCCCTGATGAGCTGACGTCATGGAAGAGGAGACAGCAACCGACGCAGGACCCAAGACTTTGGAATTCAGGCCGACTGAGGGCAACCTGCCAGCAGATTACCCAAATGTAATGACTGCAACAGTGAAGCACGAAGAACTTCCCTCACTCTCTTAGGGACTAAGTGATGTGGACACCCCTTCTTAGGAAAAGTGACCACTGTATAGGATTTTGCTCAAATTGCCTTGGTGGCATCCCCCAGAGGTCCACTGGTGGAATATGCAGAAGGATTGCTGAGCAAAACTACAGGCCTTCTGGAGCTTTCACTTTGAGGATGATACTAAGCTGGTAGGCCAGCTCCCTCTGAAGCATCAGTTCCAAATATTTCCTCAAACCTGTGGTCATCATAGGGGATGTGGAAAGAGATGGAATCCTCCTCATCTGAAGTGGTAGGTTCCGGAGGGGAGTCAAGGTGCTTCATCTTAAAGAAGACTCTCCAATGCTCTTTGGCGGGGGTAAGGGAGTGTGAAGAGGAAGAACAAAATCCCTTACTTGTAGGTCTCATGCTGGGAAGTTCCTGAAGAACTACTGAATCTCTGACTTGCTTTTGTGGGAAAGGTTGCAAGACCTTGGGCTTAAGAAGATGCTGTTCAATCCTAGCAGCAAGTGCCAGCTTGAAGATACTGCATCAATTAAAACTGCACAGATGTTTGTTAGCTCAGCGTCGATGTTGACACAACTGCACTGAATACCCAGAGACTCTGCACAGAAAGCCTGGGACTGGGAAGGTCAGGTCTGACAATGATGCTAACAGAGTGAGCAATGACAACAGTATAAAGAAAATAGTTGGCACTGAGAGCAATAGTGTTAACAACACAGTTGTTGAGGTAATATCCCATGCTTAATGCAGTCACTAATCAGTATGGTGCCGAAACAGACACCAGAAGGGTCTGCATCAATGGAGGTCCTGACATCTGAATCAATATAAGGGGTTAAGTCCAGCATCATTAAGATTGGTAACCAATGCTGTAGCACCAGAAAATAAATCTTTAGTGCTAGAGGTTTTGGCAAGAATACCTCCAGATACTCCACTACATAAGAGAAGAGGCATCAAAGCCCCTCATCTGAAGTTCTCAAAAGGACCTTTGCCAACCTATAATGACAGACTTCTGGAGGGGGCAGAACCGAGCATAGGTGGCCTTGAGCTCATTAATGGTGGGGGAAGCATCCTGTTTGACTTAGAATCAGAAACAAGCTGTTAGTTTTGACGATCCAAGCAATGGAGTTAGCTGCACACTGTTTCAGCCAAAGTATCAGTAAGTTTAATTAGCCTGTACTAGTTCATCCACAGCTTGTGAAACAATAAGAAAAAGCTGTCCAGGAAACTTAAATGTTTTAACTGTGTTGCCTTTATTAATCTGGGATGTTAAACCTAATACTGTTAAAGAAGTTTGTTGCCTTTGAAAAACAGATTCAGATGATGTGGCCTGGGTCAATGCAGACCTCTCTGACCTATCAGGTGGAATTTTAAAAGCTCTTGCCTACTTTTTTAAGGCAAACCAAACAGGCATTTACAAATACTGTTTTGGTCTACAAGATAAAAGCATTTATAGTACCTGCCTTGGTGAGAAATATTCCCCTAGAAGGTGTATTTTTGGAGTGACCGATTGGTTTAATAGATTAAGGGAGGCTCTCAGCCCAAATAAAAGAACAGGCATTGTGAATGAAAAATAAAAAAAGTCAGAGAAAGTTCTGTAAAAGTTAAGTCAGAACAGAAAAGAATGTCAACCAAATGGCCAAAAAGTTTTTTACTCACATATCCTAGAAAAATTACCTCAAAATCACAAAAAGGTAGCCTGGGGCCATTTTCTTTGTACAAACTTAGAGCACAGCATCTCGGTTCTGAGGTGCAGAGGGATACATCTCTAACTATGACACAGACAACCAGAGTTCAAGAGCTGCAAGAACAGACAAGCAAAGGAGGGTAGGAGTCAGCAGCATAGGCTGGCTGGCCTACCTTGGTAGTAGGGACCAACAGTCAAGTGGTTGTTTTGCCAATGCAAGTGGATCTGCCAGATGGAAACAGCTGTAAGTGAAAACATGGCAAAACTGCTGACGGCAGCCCTTCCTATCATGAATGGGAGCATACACATACAGGGGGAGTGAATAGTAGGCCCTTGTGGTGACAGAAGAACCCACGTCAGTAACTAAGGTTCAGAGTTAAGGCACACACAGAAAATACCCTGATGGCTGCATGAATGACAGTCTCTATGATCGGTTATTTCCCTACTGGGAAAGAATAGCCAGATTGATTGAAGAGGGCTGATGGTTGGCAGGGGGAAAAAAAGAACTCTGAGCAGGACAATGAAGATCTGGACAGATATGGCACTCAGATGCATGGCAGGAAAGCAGATGGTGCCTAGCATCCTGGGAAGTTTTACTTGTTGAAAGTCATAATGCCAGCCTTCCTTTGTCTTGCTGTTGAGAAGGATGGGACTCTTTTTTTCCCATATACTACAACTACTTAAGTTTTCTCAAACCTGGTCCTGTCATAGTAGTGATTATACTTGTGTCAACTCGTTTAATTTGTTTCTGCATTATTAAGAATGATTAAGACCCTATTACTGCTCTGTAAGCCTGTTAATACAACTTAATGTTTTTGTCCTTTAGTGCTTTTAGCATTTGAATTTTGCTGTAACTAGGTTTTCCCAAAAATGGGCAAATATGACCCAGTTCTGCACAATACAACAATGTACAATGCTTTGGAGAGGTACACATGGTACAGTAAGTAGCTATAGTACAATCATCATCTACTGAAACGTAACAAAAAAATGCAGTTTAAACTGAAACAGCTATAAAAGACCATCCCTTTCGTTGTTAGCTATGGTCTCATCATATTCAGCAGCAAAAGACTACAGAAATACCCATTTGGAACAGCACTATTTGGTTACTTTAGCATCCTTCGGACATTTAAGTAAAGGAAAGAGGTTGATCATTTTTCTATAAGGTAGCTGTGTTCTAGAGACAAGTAGCTAAGCTGCCTGTGAATACTCACAGAATATGAAATGTATTTCCACTAATTAAAATACTAAAGGAAAAAAAAACACGAGGACTGGCTAACATAGGCTTCAGTGGCCACCTTATAGAGACAAAACCCTATCCTACTGAAACATGGAATAAGTAAGGATAACTGACCGGGCATACAGTACAAACCTGCATTTCACAGAAGTGAACACAATCAAAATGAGTCCTCCAAGGTAGAAACAGGTAAGGTATTTACATATCCCATGAAGGAACAGGATGCCCACCTTTAATACAGACCTTACAAATCTTGACAGAGGACAAGACACTGCTCTATTCCCCAGCACAGAAATTAGAGAGAGAAGCCAGGTGGGCTTTAATAGAAATGGAATCAAACAGATCAAACAAATAGTTAAGGACTAATGCGGCACAGACAGATGCACATTTTGGTCAGCAAACCAAATCCTTAAAAGCTTTAACTTATCACAGTAAGTGTTATGAATACGGGTGTTTTGTAAAGCTCTGATGAAAAGCAATTTTTTGTCCAATAATGATACTACTCTAAATACTGTGGAAACTGCAGAACTCAAACTGTCACCTTGAGTACATGTGGGGAAGGATAACATTTTCAAAAAGATGACAAATATTTGATCTTAGAAGAGGACAAGAAGAAACCACTGCATAGTCCTGCAGCACAGCTTATACATTGGTCTAAAACAGGGCTTTCAGTGGAAACCTTGCAATGAAGGATATATGACAAAATGCCTTTTCTTTTGTGCTAAGGAGTGATGAAGCCACCCCTGTGACAGCCTCTCTGAAAGGAAGGAGTAAGAAATACTGCAGGCTGCTTGGAAATAACAGATTTCACATCAGCTGTCCTACTTCCTGAAAAGGGACAGTATATACTTCCAGGTGTGAAACAACTTGTGTGTTTGCAGAAATGTCCATTTTAACCAAATGACCAAACAACTGAACTCTCCTGCAAGTGGAATATGAGCTGCAGTCAGTACAAGGTCCTATTCTACACATCCCACTCAACACTCATAGCTTCTTTGCCTTGAGAGTGTAAGTTAGACCCCCTTCCCAATAATACAGTTTGCTGATATACCACATTAGTGACATCTTCCATTTCAATGTCCATGTCTAACAAAAAAGCTTGCACTACATTTATATGCAATCGTATTCCAAAGGTGACCAAAACCCTCAAACCAAATATGCACCACACACCCAATGAGTGAGACATGGAACAGAAACAGATCCACAGGTTGTGAATCTGTAAATTAATTCCCCAACAACTGATTCAGAAGTCTGCTCTGCCAAAGTAAATCCTAAATGCTTGTGAAAACTTGAAATGAAAGTCAAGTGGGTCCACATCCTGCATTCACTGAGCATCCACTGTGTAGCTGAGCACCCCCATATGCAGTCCTGTGAATATAACAATCAGGACTGATAGCAACATTATGTCACAAGTCTGCAAAACTAGGAGACAGTTCTGTACCGTAAGACAACAGCAAAGGAATAAAGCTGCAGAACTTCCTGTCTCCTCCATATGGGTAGAAATACCAGGAAGATCCTTTGACTCTACAGTGCATGCCAGAACAGCTAAAAGATGGGATGCAGCAACCAAAGACTTCTTGCGGCTCAATGTTATCCCCCTCAGTATGAAGTCCTACAGGGCAGTATGCCTCATTACCCTACCAGTTTGAGACAGCTAGAAGCTAGCCATCCAAGTATGGAAAACTCTTACCCTTTTGGCCTGCTAATATGCAGGGCAGCAACTAATACTGCTTTGCAACTGGTGAACACGCTGCAGGAAAAGGCAGGATATGCACAAAGTGAAGCAACCTGAGTTGAAAGACTGGGCATTCTAGGCTCTTCATGCTGTGGCAATACACCTGCATTCCTGCAGGTATAACACCACAGCATGAATGCAGGTATCACCAGTAGAGTAAGCCAAGCTGCGTCTCCCTGTCCAGGATGAGAAAGACACTGCCATTTGCTTACTCCCATCCTTCACCCATCTGGTCCTTCCTGTGCCAATACTGTCAAACATGGGTTATCTGGAATGCAGTCACAGCTTTATCCCTCTGCACTATGTCAGACAGACGGTCAGGGTTTTGATGAAGAAGCAGAGGTATTAATTGGTGCAAAGACAGCGACTGTTTTGGTATACTTTATTTATATTATATACAAGTACACACAGATAAGGTTACACTCATTAAATCGAGCCTACTTTAGTCAAGAGATTTTTCTTTGAATCCTGCAAAGTGGTTGGCTAAGAGCAGGCTGATGTGTTTTATCACTGTAAGTGAATGAATGTGCTACTATGTGATCTCAGAGTTAGTATTATTAAAGTAGTGAGGCTGTGGTGGAGTGCAAGGCGCTTGCCCACCAAAAATTCTGTTTAGCTATTATGTTGTGTTAAGGGTTTTAATAAGCTCAATGAAACTCATTAGTTTTGACATTGTGTTTTGTTATATAAATTTTTGATGCAGTGTGCATCAAAGGATTAATATAGATCCTGTAAGCCACCCAGGACAATGAAGAGGGAATTTACATATCAGATGGGATTGGCTGACTATTCTCCAAGGAAGAGTGTCGCTGTATATAGGAAACCAGAACATTGTAACAAATGCAAACAGGTTCATAGATTCAGAGGCATGTACTATGTAATCAGTCTGTAGACCATTACAAGCCTATACACAAATCCATCCACAGACCAGGACAGAATTTAAGGCTGCCCATCCAGTTACTTAAGTTTACCTTAAAAGATGGCCAGGGAAATACTCTGTTTGACATGTAGTCAGAGTTTGTCCCAGAGATGAAGGATATGATGGGATATGAATTTATCATGCCCACGTCTTACTTATCTGTTGATTAAGGATTAGTTCCTTTAACCAGGTATATGACATACTGTTTATTCTCAAGAAACATGAGGTCAAAGAGGGTTGGATCTTTCCTGATTTGAAAGGACAAACATAGACCTCCAAGGATGAGTCTAAAGAAACTGAGTAAAGACAAAGTTGCCAAAAGTTAAAAGTCATGGGCATTCAGAAGCCATGTAGCTGAAATACTGGTATGTTCTTAAGTGGTCATTTGCATATATCCCACAGACCTCCATTACAGAGGATTTAAGGTACAACACAGTGAAGACTCTAGCTTGGCTGGATCTTTCTTGCAGTTGTTACTGAATGATTTGTCTGTGACCTTTTTACCCTTTGATCTGGATGGTATTTCAGATATTTTGCAGGCACCCAAATGTTTATGGATATAAGGCTTAATTTTAAGCTCTGTGTTTCTAAAATACAGCCAAAAATCCAATTACGCTGTACTGACAAGATCAAAAAGGGCCCAAACATACATGGCTACATGTACAGGGGCTTGACATTATTGATACTCAAAAACCAAACGGCTTAAAGCAAGGCAGGTGCAGATAACAGTAAAAAGCCAAACGAAAGAAAAAACTGCACCAAGCTGACACACCAAATATTTAATAAAATAAAATAAAAGGTAAGGTAAGCGCTTTCATGACTGTGTTCGTTGCTTCATCAGACACATGAATAAAAATAATAATAATAATGAAGGCAGCATTTATAGTCTAATAGTCAGCTGATATTTAAAAAATCACGTCTACTTAGGCAATCACAAAACATAATTGTAGAGCAGTTTAAAAACAAAATATGGCTATATATATATATATATATATATATATATATATATATATATATATATATATATAGATACATACACACACACATATATAAAAACATATATGTATATATAAGAAGACAACATATCATGTATAGTCAAATAAGATTAAATAAAATAATGTACATTTAGATCTCACCATCCTAAGACATTAATAAATACCCGACACAAAGTTAAGTTTAAAAACTAGCAATCTAGTATCGCCATAAAAAAAAATATATATATATATATATATATATATATATATATATATATATATATATATCTATCTAAAACATATAAAAATATATACATATATATATAAAAAATAGATACACAAGTGTAAATACATTATATATGTGCACAAAGTTAATATTTCAAACGACGAGATTTCAGAAAGGGTTTTAAAGAAGTGGTACCACTGAGACCAGAATATCTCTCAGCATTAAGTGAGAGAATCCATTTCTGCTCAATACTTTCCGTCAAATTTTCGATATCACCCCCTCGTATATTAAGATGAACAGCTTGAATAGCAAAAAACCTAAAGGTGTGTGTAGAATCATTCTGCTTAATATGGTTAGCTAAAGCATTGGTTTCCTTTCCATTATTTATGTCTCGAACATGTTCAAGGATCCTATCCTTGAACATTCTGTTGGTCTTACCCACATAGTACACAGCATTTTTGACAAAAAAGAAAAATAAACAATGTTTGCAGTTCTGCAATCAACATAATTATTACTTGTAATTGTAAATTTACGTGCAGGGTGTGTAAATGTCCTATTACTATATAAATATTGGCATGCAGATCATCGCCTACATGGAAAAGTACCATTACACACTGTCTGAGTAGATCTATTTATATCTGTTCTATTACACAGATGTTGTTTTAAGGACTTATTTCTAAAAGAGAATAACGGAGTATTCCCAATTTTTTCCAGAAGCCCTGGTACTTCCTGTAGAATGTGCCAATTTCACTTGATAATTTTAGTGTATTTATTTACATCACTTGAATATTGAAACACAACTCTGAACCTATTGTCACCAGGAGCAGGATGATCGCTATGGTCATTCTGCATGTTATTCGTTAAGTAGGGTTTGCATCTATTTCCTCTGTTTCCAAGCTTCATCTTTGGTAGAGTCAATCTCCTGTTCAGAATAGCCTCTCTCTAGAAATTCACACCTCATATTGGCTAAAGCTACTTCTGCTTCATCATCCCTATTGTGTAGCCGTAAGACCCTATAGACCTGTCCTTTAAGTACGTTCCTGGAGATATGCCTAGGGTGCGTGCTTGTTTTATGTAAAAGCATTCCTTCGAGTAGGTTTCCTGTAGATGCTGCTACTTAGTTCACTCAAATCAGATTTCCTGACTTCTACATCCAAGAAATCAATCTCAATATTTGAATGCTGACAAGTGAACTTTAAAAACTGAGTCATAGTGTGTAAATAACTCACAAGATCAGTGAGTTCACTCGCATTTCCCTTCCACAACATGAAAACATCATCCACAAAACGGACGTACCATAAAATGTTGTTTAAAAAAGGATTAGTCTCAGAAAGTAATGACTGCTGTTCCCAGCTCACTAAAGTTAGGTTGGTGTAGCTATTTGCACAAGCAGTGCCCACAGCTACGCCAACCGTTTGAAGATAAAACTCATTCTCGAATAGAAAGATGCTATTTTCTAGTATAATCTCTAGAAGGCTGTAGATAAGTTGAATTTTCTCATTTTCATAGCATCTATTTAAGGTGAGGAATTCCCTAACTTTATCAATCCCCCAGTCATTAGGTATACATGTAAATAGTTAGTGAGCTATATAGAAGTCTTCCCAGATAACTGTGGAGACATGATGGTCAAATGATAAGGAATTATCAAACAAGTGTACTTGGATCCCTAATGACAGTGTTTGACTGGAGGGGTGCGTCACCTATATGGTATGTGAAAATGTTTTGTTTACCAAGAATGAACCATGCTACATTTTTTCACATTTTAATTTGAGGCCATTGCCCTTGTCTCAATTATTAACATGGTCAAACCAATGGTACAATTGTGAACCAGTGGAAGAATAAATAACACCTAATTTACAGTCATCTGCAAACTTAGATAGCCAAAGGCCAGGAGTGCTGGCCTGAATAATAGATACCAAATAGGAGAGGGCCCAGCACTGAACGCAGTAACTTTTCAGCTTTCAGAAATGGCACCTGTGACTCTAAACACATGTGTTCTGATAACCAGTTAGCTATCCTGACAAAACATAGGGATTTATATACAGTCTTATAAATCTGTCAATAATGCCTGCATGTAGAATACTGTCAAAGGCCTTGGCCAGATCCAAATATGTTGTATGTACTTCATAACTGTTACCTACTGCTTTGGTTACTTTTTCAAAGCAATTAATGAGGTTAAAGCGGTAGGACCTTCCTTTGACAAAGCAGAGTCGGTGAGGATCCAGGATTAACAGATTTTCAATGCCCAGATTAATGAGGCCTGACATGATATGCTCTATAGCGCTACATATGAGGCTAGTGAGACTAACAGGTCTATAGTTACCGGGGTCACTCTTGTGTAATGACATTACAATAGCAGTTTTTCAGGTTTCAGATAGGTAACCAGTGGAGAGGATTAGATTAAAAAGATTAAGTAGGGGTTCAAATATGCCACATTTGGCACTGATAATTATGCAACCTGGTATATTATCATGACCTAGGGATGAGGGTGTTCTTAGTTTTTGAGATGGCTGAGAGAACTTGCTCCCAAGTAATTATAAAGGGGGGCTGTGATTGTGAACAGGAGTAAAATGTGCACTAAATTTGTTAGCTAGGATATTAACTATTTCCTTTGGATCAGTTATGTGCATTATTGTGGATTTGTTCCAAATACTGTTGGGTATTCTTTCTGACATAGTTATAGAAAGATTTAGTCATTTTTGGCTTTAGATGCAATCTTAAACTCAGATATTCAGCTTTGAGCTGCCTAATGGTTCCCTTAATCTCTTTACAAGTTTAAAACTTAAGGTAGGTGGAATGAGACCCATTATAAACAATAAGCAAATTATTTTGTTGTTAAATAGTTTTACACCAGTATTCCACCACAGGGTTTTTTTTTTTGTTTTTAGATTTCTCATACTTGATACAGACAGGGACTGCCTTATCAATACAACTATTTAAATGAAAGTAGTAGTCAAAGACACAGCAGCTTTAGCAATGGGATCCAGTGGAGGAGGATTACAGCGGAATTTATTTAAGTAATTGCATAACTGAAGAAGGCTTGCTTTTGAGAAGTCCTTAAAGACAAAGATATTTACAGGGGACATACAACCGGTTTTAAAGGAAAAGGTCACTAATTTATGGTCTAATTTAAGATGGCAGCATGATACAGATGGAGATGTGCAAGAAGTGGCCATATCTGTGAGGACTAGATTAAAGATACTGGGGTCCCAAGTAGGATGGTTAACTATAAGAAAAAGACAGTTAGCATTTATAATGTCAAGGAAGTGTTGGGCATACTGACCACTGGCAGTGTAAGTCAGCCAATTTACTGATGGAGAGTTGAAGTCCCCCAGTACAAAAGTGTTGGGTTTTACAAGGGTTTCAGCTGATGTATTAAGTTATCATGCTCAGAAGGTGACATACATGGAGTTAAACAACTAGCTAAGAAGTGGTAATTAGTTTTGTTTATGGAGATTTGAACAACATTGTGACAATCTAGTACCATAAAGAAACAATAAGATTATCAGTGGAGTCTTCCCACGTGAAATATTTGACAGTACGGATAGAGGCCTTGGTTAAGACTTCACTGAGTAAAATATATAAAGAAATGAAAGGCTGAAAAAATTATTTCAGAAGGTGAAGGTTATTAGGTTTGGAATTGGATTTCTGGCTGGAGGAACTACACTTCTTTGTTAAACCTTTATTACTGCATGTTTTTCAAGCATTTCCAGTTAGCTCCCTCTCCTAATAATTTTTCAGATTGCTTAAACATATGATAAGAGATGAGCTAAGAATGAAGGAAAGATGCAATTTTTGAGAATGGTTAAAAAAAAAAAAACAACAGAACAAAAAATATGATGGCAGATTTAATAAGGTATGGAGGAAAGCCTAGTGTAGCTTATAATGTCACAGGAAATAGGAGACTTAAATGTCCCAAAAACCCACATATAACTACAATGTGGAGATGAAGAATTTGTATTTGTTGATAATGAGAATGTATAGCACCAGAGGGAAACAGTTAATGTTAATAACTGTAAAGTCACAGGACTTTGAGAGGCTTGCACCAATACTATGAGACAACACACGGCCTTGGCTGAACCTGATGATGCCAACTAGACATAAAAAACTGGAGTCTTCAAAATGGAAATAGTCCAGTGTATCCACCATTTTCTTATTCTAAGTTCATTTTTGGGTAACAACTTTGGTGGTTTAGCAGAGCTGTCTACCTGTGTGCAGGTCTTGTACAGATATGCTTTATGTAACTTGCTTATGTTAGAATATGAGGGAATAAGCACAGCCAGGCACAAGCCTGACTGATTTGTTGAATAAAGGTCTGCCAAATGTGGCTTCCATGACTGTAGAAGCAAGAGAGGGAATTACCTGGCACTAAAAAACAGGTCAGCAGGACATACAAGACCTTAAAGGAGATCAAGGTGGACAGGTACAGTAATCTTCTGCAGGCATGGCAGGAACTGTGACCAACTTCCCCACCCGAATGTGGTCTTGTGTTTGTCAACTGCTTTGGTATGGGAGTACCTCACGTAGGTTTAGGATTTTTACATAGAAATGTTTACATGAGTAATTTTGCACAAGACGTATGTTTAGGATTTTTACATAGAAATGTTTACATAAATTATTTTGCACAAGACATAGACCAAGTCTTATGCCCACTACAGAGAACTGCAGATATTGCAGAATCAAGATGATGCATTGGGGAACTTGGAACATATGTGTACTCATACACAAAGTTAGAAGTAGTATTTAGTACAAGGGGGTCCTGCAATGTGAAGTGATGTTATAACACACCTTGTTTTTGGTGAGGTACTACAGGAAAGTTCAAGCAATTAAATGAAAAATCAGTGATGTTTGACAGCTGCAAACAGGCAATTACTAGAAATGAAAAATAAATGAGGTGCTACATACAGCTGATGCACAACAGCAAATATTAAGGGAAGCCTTTGCATTGAAGAATGCAACACTGATGCAGAGGGCAAAATCAAAAACATGATCAGCACAGAGAACGCTGATGCCAGTGGAAAGAAGCAAACAATGATCTGTACCAATGCTGTCAAGAGGTTTCTCTGAATGAACACATACAATAAGCCTCTCAATCCTGAAAGGTCAAAGGCAAACTATTTCACCTGTTGGAACTCCACTGAAGGTACTAATCCTAACATTTACCTTAAATTCAGACCAACAAAGAACACAGTGACAATGGGATCTGTGTCAACACAACTGGTAATGAGTGCACAGTCATTGCTGGAGGCAAGACTGTGAACCAACCACAGTGACCATGGCTGACACTGATGCACCTGGCTGCATCAAAACTGGTACTCAAACTTGGGCTGAAGGCAAAAGTTGAGAGTGAGACAGAATCCTGGGATCATGCCACTACAACTGACACAGACTGCAGTCATTGCATGAGACGAGAAAAACTGAGAACCAATCACACTGGGCATGGTTGACACCGCTGCACCTACCAATGTCGACTGAGGTGCTTGGATGCTCTCTGGCTACACCAAAATTGGGGCCAATGATGAAGACAAGGTGACAGTTACAGAAGTTGAGGAAAACCTACCTACCTCCAAAGAAGGAGAAAGATGTTTCTGCCTAGATCTTACTAGCTCCCTAATGAAAGTCTGGAGGAACTGTTAATTCATAAAGGGCTGACCACAGTCTATCAGAATCACTCAACTGCAATCTACAGATCAAAACAAAATCACCAAAAGGCATATTTTTGCACCCCCTGCTTCTCTTACACACTATTTATTTAACATTTTCTTTAGCAGGGATGGAGCACTAATCCAAGTGGACCATTTGCAGACTAGCATAGTATGTAAAAAACACTATACTTAATCAGTTGCACAGTAATACAATTGGAAACAAACTGTGTTAACAAAAAGACAAAGATGTGTAAAGAAACATACTATAACATGCTAATGAAAATACATTTACAGACTATGAAATGCAAAGAAAACATTCTGTTAAAGTGGTTGCAATACTCACTATAAGGAAGAAACCATGCTACATGAGGTGTAAGGGGAAGTTAACGTTGGGAAGAGGAGAAAGAAAAGAAGAATGAGAAGGGAGTGCACAAACAGCAAGGGATATAGAAGATGGACATACAGAAGATAGTGGTTGGGATTGCCCCCTACTGTAATGTCAAGATTTGTAAGTCTGAGTGCTAGAACTACTTAAAACTACGAAAATACAAGAGAACAGCACATACTGAACATCACTTTTCTCCTGTAATTAGTTTGCAGGGGGCAAACCCCTCCTGCACCTCCCAATGTGGTCAGGAAGACCACCACATACCCCCCTGAAGTTACATATACAAACTCAGAGATTGCAATACTGCAGAGAAAATAGAATGCTCCGAGAAATGGCAACTTTTTATATACCTTTATTGCATTATCACTTAAGACACAAGCAAACGTACATGAACAGAAAAGAAAACAAATCCTATTAAGATTCTTTCCATTTACATACATTAATCACATATCTTTTTTTTGTACTTATCAGTCAAACATTACAAAGATTCAATTCCTGCCTTCCCTTAAACCTCACTCCTCCTAAACATTAATCTGCATGTATTGTTCCCACAATTTCCACTTATTTCTATGTAATTTGCTCCCTCCCTTTTCTAAAGATCCCTCTTCCAGTTCTTTTATCTCTCTTTTAATATTCAATACTTCAAATACAGTTGGTTTAGACTTTGATTTCCACTTTCTATGGCTAGGCAATTCATAACCTGTGTCACAGCTCAAAAAATCATATCCTTAGTTAGAGCCATTAGCTCACCCAATATTTCTGACAGAGTACTCTGTAGAGAATTTTTTAAATCAGACAACTCATTACACTCCCAAACACATGTTCCCAGTTACCTCTTTCTTACCCATCACACCTCCAACATTTGCTATCTACCTGTAGAAGAATTCTATGAAATTTGCTTGAGGCATACAACTATCTATGCAAACACTCCCAAGCAAATATCCTAAACCTTCTGGACTGTGTTGCACACTTTGGAGCCATAAATACATTCTTGTTCTGTTCCCTTGTAAATTGCTTTTCCAGTCGCTCTTCCCAATATTTTCTAACATCCTCTGATCAATTATTATATTTACAGGTTCATAGGTTATCATGCAATATTTTATATGTCCTCCTAATTATCCCTGTTTTGCACTGGCTTCTATTATAGATTAATTAAAAACCCTACCAGAGTAGGTATTTCACATAAGACTCCCCTATCCCTTTTTCTTGGCCTATACTTTGATATCAATCCCTGTTAAGAGAAGGCAGTCTCTAGTCTGCAGTCTAGATGTCTTCTTGACCTCATCCTACTCTATTACCTTTCACTCTGTAGTTATTTGCTACCAATATTTTGGTTCCTTTGCCGGTTTTCTCCAGTAAATTCTAGCTCTCTCTTGCAGTCATCCCTATTGGCAAAATCTCCTTGTTCCACTCTCATGCTAGCTTAGTTCTTACAATATTTCTGCTACTTTAAGAATATAATAATCTGTATGGTAGTTAATATCCTCAAGAATCTGCATCCAAAATCCCACTCCCAATTTCTTGAACTTACCTCTGCTTCATCATCATAATCCCTTTCCATTTTGAATTACAACCTTATATATATATATATATATATATATATATATATATATATATATATATATATATGAGCCATAAATGTGTAGCTTTAAAATATCCTTTCAAATCAGGTAATCCTAAGCCACCTTGTTCTATTGGAAGGATCAGCTTTCCCACTTAACTCTTGCCCTCCCAGATAAATGAATTCAACTCTTTATTAATTACTGTCCACAATTTCTACTCTGGTTGATATAAATATGCCTGACCTGTATATAACATTAAAGGGACTAAAACCATTTTCATTGCTTGTACCTTACTACCCATATATATAAACAAGAGCGTCCAGTTTCACAGTTTTTGTATGGTCTTTTAATTAAGTCTTCGCCCACATACCTTTAGCTGCCATAACAAAAGCCTTTTTAATCCATATTCCTAAATACTTTATTGTGTCCCTATAAATGTGGATACATAATTTACGGCTATAGTCCTTGCTTTATCTTCATTAATTGTATACTCTAAAATAGATGTAACTGTCTCAAAATGTTCCACAACACTGAGATGTCCTTTTCTGGATTTATCAGGTACAAAATATATCATCTGCAAATAAAGCCAACTTTCTTGATTGCATTTCTGAGTCCCTTATTTTTCCTATCAATGGCTCTAAATATACAGCAAATAAAAAATGGAAGAGAGGACACCCCTGCCTAGTTCAAACACAAATCATCAGAGAGAAACCTTCTCACTTTACCACCTCCAATCCTTCATATGTCATCTGAATAAACCTTAGTGTTGTATCAGGGAATGCAAATGATCCCACTGCCCTACTCATAAAATAACAGCTTACTCTGTCAAATGTTTTTGTTGCATCAAGACCCACCTACACCACCAGTATTTTCTACATTATGCTTCTCTCTGGATCATCATTGTTCTATTAAAGTTGTAAAATATTTTTCTTACCTCCACAAAACCACAGTGATCCATGTCTATCAATTTTGGCAACACATTTGCCATTCTTTTAGCAAGTATAGACAAACACATTATAATCATGGCTGAAATGGGTCTGTATGAAGCTGGATCAGATGGGTCTTTACTGTCCTTGGGTAATAAAGCCACCAGAATATCTACCAAGATGTTGGTGCTTCCCCTCCTTTTAAAATACTGTTAAACAAAATCTTCCAGATTTTTATCACTTTCTTCCCTTTATACTTCCAAACTTCCATAGTAATACCATCTGTTTCTGGACACTTTCCTAAAGATTGTTTATATAGCACAGGTTTTATCTCATTCCCTCTTAACTTTTAACTTGTTGAGCATCATCTACCTTTGACTTGACATAATTAAGTCTTCCATAAATATTTCCATTTGTGCTCCTTTTTGATTTTCACATTTTTCTGCTTTATAAAAATGTTCATAACATTTCTGAAATATATTTAAAACCTCTACAGTATTTGTGGTTATTTTTATAGGCTCCCTAAGTTTAGCAACAACCACTATCATGCTAAAAGTTTCTGTGCTCCACAGTTATAAAAAAATAGCTGCTTAAGAGCAATCTGTTTAAACTCATGCGTATTATACAGATAGTCCCTTATTTTCTCTTTAGCACTTTGCCTTTGCCCATCATCTTGTTATCCGACATCCCCCTTAGTCTGCAATACATTTACCTACCTTTCTCAGCCTAAGTCTTTTCTGATAAGACTCAAGGCCTGCAAAAAAAGTACAAGCACTGTTGATGATTCCCTGCTGGATGAAGAAAGTAAATCTCTTTTTTAATTGTGAGTTGCTTCAACTGATAGAACTGCTTTCTGTTTTACCTGTTCCATTTTGTTTTCTGTTTTCAGAAATCTGACTGGTGGTTTTGTTCTATGTGGCAGACATGCACTTAAATTACCCAGGTTGCACATTTCACTATTTTTCATTGGTTAATTTGTTTCTTGAGTGATTCTTAAATTCACAAAAAAGAAGTTATGTACTCACCATACCATTCCATGTATGTAGTCCATCTCGTTGGCTCCGACTCGGCCGCTTAGAAAGCCTGAAAACTTCTGATTGGCCCGTGGCTAATAGGTATCCCATGATGCATGCGCACATTTCCCAGATCTTGTTTGCTACTAGTCTACCAGAATAAGACAGGGAAAAGGACAAAGGTCCGGAAGAATAAACTATAATAAAAGGCGCCCTTGTGCAAAAACCACTGTAGAAAAGGAAAAACTGTATCCAGATCCTCCAGGAAGGGGGCTGGTGGGTAAGTTCATAATAATGTTCGGCGAGATGGACTACATACATGGTACATTATGGTGAGTACATAACTTCTTTATGTTATGTAGTCCTATCTCGCCTCCATTACATGTGGGACAGCGTCCCTAGCATCTTGAATGGGTGGCTCACTGGAAGATACTCCTGAGTACCGTGGAACCAAACGAAGCTCTACCCCTGAAAGTTAAATCCAATTTATAATGGGAAATGAAGGTATGAGGGGTAGCCCATGTTGCTGCTGCACAAATACTATCAATAGGTGTCCTGGCTTGGAAAGCAGCAGAAGTAGAGAAGGACTTGGTGGAATGCGGTTTGACTTTAAAGGGTAACTCCTTTCCTTGAGAACTGTAAATAAAGGAAATACAACTAGAGATCCAGTTCAAAAGTGTAACCTTGAAAACTGGCAAGCCCATTCTCGCCTCACCAAAGGAAATAAACAGCTGTTCTGATTTTCTAAATTCTTTGGTCCGGTGGATACAGAAACGCAGTTGCCTGTGCACATCCAATTGGTGGAATGTATACTCTGCTTTATTAGAGTGATTAGGAAGAACACTGGCAATTCAATTGTTTGGTTTAAGTGAAATTGAGAACAGACTTTATGAATAAAAGAAGTGTTGGTCCGGAGAGAGACCCTATCTTTGTGAAAAATTAAATATGGAGGTTTAACAGACAGAGCCTGTAATTCAGAAACTCACCTGGCTGAGGTTATTGCTAAAAGAAAGAGTCTCTTCCAAGACAGAAATTTCAACTGACAACTATGGGCTGGTTCAAAGGCTGGCAGAGTAAGTCTAAACAGAACTAGATTTGGGTCCCAAGGAGGAACGGGGTCTTGCACAGGAGGTCTTAACATCATGGAACCCTTAAGAAAGGATTTGCACAATTTGTGAGACATAAAACTAGAATCATTAATCCCCACATGAAAATTAGATATTGCTGCTAGTTGAACTCAGAGTGTAACAGCTGCTGAACCTTGGTGAAAGAGTTCTGAAAGAAACTCTAGAACAACAGTAATGGGAGCTGTAAATGGATCAACTTCTCTATTGTGTGCCCATATGGAAAATCTCTTCCATTTGCTATGATACAATGTTTTGGTCGAAGGCTTGTGAGAAGAGGTAATAATATGAGTTACAGCTGGAGACAAATCATGAAGCCTGACTAGTGACAGAACTGGAGCAGCCATGCTGTCAGTTTGAGAGTGTGCAGACTGGGGTGAAGAGAACCTGACATGTGTCAGGAGGTCTGGCACTGGGTCCAGAGTCCATGGGCAGTCCAACAGGTGAGGTCCAAGAAAAGGGAACCAAATCTGACGAGGCCAGTAAGGAATGATGAGCATCATCTTGCTTCCCAACAGCATTGCTTTCTGTATGACCTTGGCGGATGAGTGGAAAAGGAGGAAAAGCATAAAGGAGTCCCAGGGGCCAATCGTGGACTAGTGCATCTCTTGGAGACTCCCCCGGAGGGGGGATGAGAGAGAAAAAGGTGTTGCATTTGGAGTTGATGGGACTGGCAAAGAGGTCGCAGCAGGGTTGTCCCCACTTGTGAAAGATTATACTGGCTATTTTCTGGTTCAAGGGCCATTTGTGAGGTAACAATATTGCCCTGCTTAGCTTGTCCGCTATTATGTTGGAAGTCCCCGGGATGTGCGTTGCAATGAGAAAGCGTTGGAAAGAATCGCCCAATTCCAAACTCGCATGGCCTCTCGACATAAGGGGTATGATCTGGTCCCCCCCTTGTTTGTTTAGATACCAGACAACCGACATGTTGTCAGTCTGGATAGCTATCGTCCCTAGGAGAAAGATGTGAAGTGCTTGCAACGCTAGAAGCACCACCCTCATCTCTAGGACACTGATATGCAGATGGGCCTCTTGCTCTTGCCATGTGCCTTGGACAGTCCTGCCAAGATAATGACCCCCCACCCTGAGAGGCATCCGTGGTCACAATGGCAACGGGTTGGTGCGGTACAAAGGGAGTCCCTGTGGTAAGATGACCTGGTTGAATCCACCAGCGTAGGTCCTTTTTGCAAGAATCTGTAATCAGGATCTGATGATGTAGAGGCAACTGCTGAAACGACCACTGGGATGACAGGAGCCATTGGAGTATTCTCATATGTAGTCTTGCTAAAGGTACCAAGGTTATGGTTGACGCCATAGTTCCGAGAAGCTGCAACACCACCTTCGCTTTGACTCTTCGAAGGGGAAGTATCCTGTAAATTTGTTGCACAAGATTCTGTATTCTGTCTGTAGGTAGTCTGTCTGTCATCTCGACCGTGTCCAAGTTTGCTCCTATAAAAGTTATAGACTGAGTGGGCAAAATATAGAATTTTTCCCAGTTTATCGAAATTCCCAACTGGGAACAGAGTTTGATTGTAGAATCTCTCGAATGAATTAGGGGATGTCTGGTGGTGGCGGTCAGGAGCCAATCATCCAGGTATAGAAAGACTTGGATTCCCTGATGCCGCAAATGAGCTGTGACTACTGCCATGCACTTGGTGAACACCCGGGGGGGCTGTGGTGAGACCAAAGGGCGGCGCCCAAAACTGGTAATGATTGGCTCTCAGCCGGAAACGCAGGTAGCTCCTTGATGCTTTGTCCATCATTATGTGGTAGTAGGCATCCTGGAGATCTATTGAGCACATCCAGCTCTCTCTCTCCAACAAAGGGAGTATGGATTGTAGAGTGACCATTCAGAACTTGGACTTCTTTACATGCTTGTTTAACCTGCTGAGGTCTAGGATGGGTCTTCCAGTCCCTTGTTCTTTTTAGAACTAAAAAGAACCTGGAGTATGTTCCGAATCCTGTCTGGTCTGTTGGGACCTTTTGGATGACTCTTTTTAATAGCAGCTTTTCTATCTCTATAGCCGCTTGATCCCTGTGATTGGGTGGTACATCTGGGATCCTTTTGGGAGGGCATGGTGGAAGGGAAAAGGGTATAGTGTAACCTCTGGTAATAATGTCTTGTACCTACTTGTCTCGAGTGAGATTTAGCCAGGCTTCTGGGTACAAGGACAGGCGGCCCCTGACTGGCTCCAGAGACGCACAGCCGGGTTCCACATCAGGAACGCTGATAGGGACGGTCACGAAAGGAATCGCGACCTCCCTGATTTTGTGGGCCTCCCCTGCCTCTAGGGCAACATCTACCATTATTTCCTCCTCCCTTGCCTCTGAAGGAGGAATCACCTTGTGTCTCCTGGAAAGATCTTTGTGATTTCTTGAACCACATTTTGCCGCTCTTCTGACCTTTAGGGTAAGGTCTAGAAGGAACAGTAAAACGGACTCCCACGGCAGAGAGAGTCTTTCCTTCCTGCTTACACCTGGTGAGGGTATCTTTCACCTTGGGTCCAAAAAGAGAGGATCCGTCCACGGGAGCATTGGTGAATGTAGACTTGAAAGGCTTGGCAAAGTTGCATAGACACATCCAGGAATGTCTCCTTAATGAGACTCCTGAACCTGCTGCTCTACTCGCACCATCAGCTGCATATGAGATCAGTCGCATGGAGAAGGGTAACAATAGATGTGAGGGTAGCCAAATGAGCTGACACTGTAGATGGGACTGCTTCAGTCAAGCTACCCTGAAGAGCATCTCCTAACTCCTTTAGGAGATCTCTCTGAAGTCTCGTAAAATGTGATAGTTCAGCGATCAGAGTGTAAAAGCCGCTGAAGAGAAGATACGCTTCCCGTACCTATCCATCATTTGGGATTCCTTATTAGGTGGATGGATAGAAGTCGTCTCTGCTAGCTTCTTCTTAGGGGCCGCCGCCACCACCATGGCATCAACAAGTAAACCCTTAGATAAATACTCTTTGTCCTTAGGGGCGAAGAGAAATTTATTCGGCCTCCTGGGGACCGGTTCCATGGCATCAGGAGTCTGCCATGCTTTCTGACTCACGAGATCTAGTAATTCATCAGATAGAGGAGACATCCATGAAGCTTAGGGTTGAGACCCAAAAGCCTTCAGATACACTGACTCCTCAACAGTGGGCCAGCCACCTCTCTGCCTGAGGATCTCCAAAATGTCTGCAAAGGAGACATCTTCAGAGGACGACTTAGGGGACCCCTCCGACTCATCGAGGTCAGTGTCAGATGTGACAGACTCATCAGGCAAATCTACATGCTTCCTCTTACATGATCTCTTCCAAGGGGGCACCTCAGCAGGATCTGCTGGGGAGGTCTCGGAAGATCGGGGACCACCCAAATGGGGGTCCTGACGCTGAGAGTCTCTACCACCCCGGGGGAGAGAGGATGCTGAGACTGTAGTCAGCGCTTGAGGGAGTATAGCATTGGTACTCCTACATGGTATGGATGAACTAATCCAACATGCTCCTCATCTTCACGAAAACAGATTCCTCCAGCTCCGAATGACGCCCCGGCTCCATGGAGAGCGTAGGTGCTAATGGCTCCAAAGGAATCGGCTCCGAGAAACAATGTAGGGTCCAAGCTCACTCGGGCCAACACACCAAGAGGAAGACTCAGTACCGAAGAGGTTCAGATCCAAGTGTCCCCCTCAGGCCCAACCGAAGAGCTTAAGACCCTAGACACATCGGATGGCGTCGACAGTGCCAGAGCAGAGCTCGGCTCCGAGACAACCACCCGAGGTGCTGGAGCAGAGGACACCAGTATAGTCAGTACCAACAGCATCGGCTCCAAAGGCCCAATCTGGGTTGGAGGAAGAAAAAGAGCAGGGTTGGTAGCAGGAGTCGGCTCCGAGAGAGAAGTGGTCAGAGCCGATAAAAATTTTGGCAAGGTCGACGACTTAAGAAGTCTGAGCACCACTCTCTCAATGCCTTCTTCAGAAAAGCTCCTGGAGGATCTGGAGGACAATGTTAGAGACCTAGCTCTCTGCAATATAGGTGATTTTAAAGTAGGGGAGACCGGTGAAAAGTCTGTAGACCAGCTCCGAAGAGGACTGCTAGTGATCGGCACCGAAGCACTGGGTGCCGATACTGCAATGTCCGTGTCCAGAATCTCGACCGGCTCCGAGGACAGTGGAGCCGAAGAGACAGAGGCCATCTCTGATTTAGGTAACTTCTGTGGAGGTTCAGAGACAGAAGTTGAGGCTGGAGAAGGCCTTTTTGAGGTCTTGCCCTTATCTTTACCAGAAGAATGCGACCTAGCAGAGGACGACAAACTGGCTAGGTCTTCCTCGAAAGAAGGTTTTAACAAGCCTTTTAGAATCAACTTATTCTTCTATTGCTGGAGCACTCTAGGACTAAAGGAATGGCAAAAGACACAAGTCTCTTGAAGATGTATGGCCCCTAAACAGTGCACACAGACGCTATGACCATCAGTGATGGACATTTTTGAGGGCATTTAGTTGTTGTTGTTGTGTCTTTCGGCTTTTCATTTAGTACACTTTTTAAATCCTGACTGCTTATGCTCTTTATGTTCTTTAGACATAATGGCAGTCTCGACATAGGCAATTGAAGAGAACAAAACAACACACTCACTCACTCAACAAGAGAGATACTAGATCCTCTAACATAAACAGATCTAGCCCTATTTCTCACAACAAACAACCAAGGGAAGTTTTACTAGGTTCTCTAACTTAAACGAACCTAGTGTAAAGGAAAAGGGAACAGACAAGTACCTCAAAGTAAAACGGTTTAGTCAAAAGCACACACTCACGGGAACACACACACAAAAAAGGCCAACAGACCCAAAATTTTATAGCAGAAAAGTCAAATCCAGTAAAAAGTCAAGTCTGGTTAAATTGACACAATTGGTATCACAATAAGGCTATCAACAATAAGAAAAGCACTTCACATGAAGTTGAAAACTTCTAACAAGCAGAATAATAAAGAACTAAATCACTTAGCCACGGCCAACCAAAAGAAGCTTCCGACTGAAGACGTGGCAAACGAGATCTGGGGAATGTTCCCATGCATCATGGGATACCTATTAGCCACGAGCCAATCAGAAGGTTTCAGGCTTTCTAAGTGGCCAAGTCGGAGCCGAGGATCGGCTCCGAACCCACATGTAATAACAGAGGTGAGATAGGGCTACATAACATGAATATTTGTGGCCTTGTCTTTTCTGATAAGACTCAAAGCCTGCATAATCTACAAACACCTTTGCTGACGCTCTGCTGGTTACTTTTCCAACCCACCCTCTCATTTCTTGATCTGCTTTTTAAACGTGCTGATTTTTAAGCTACACACCATTACTGTAAATTGAGCTTTATAAGCTCCTCCCTTTCTACACTGCTGTTTAAATCCTGATTTATTTATTTGCCTTTTCTTTTTGCTTATTTAAAAATGTGTATTCTGTCTCATTATCTGTTCTACTGATTTACTTGCTCTGCATTCATTACCTAGCTAGCTGCTGGAAAAGTAGTGTAGTTTACACTCTAGCAAGCTCTTTTCTATGTTTTTAAATCAATAGGACAAAGAATTTTCCATCTAGTGGCAGTGGGCCTTGGTCTCTACAGGTTGGGGAAGCACACTACAGATTCCTGCATGGAGTTGTTTTGTTGCTTACCTTGTTTTTACTGACTTTATAAATTCTGCATAACTGGGTGGCTTTTGGCTTGTTTCTATAAAGCAAAGTACTTTTATCAAATAATCACACTTTCATAAGCTGTTTAAAATAAACTGCTGTTATCTCAAATCACTTATTGCCTTTCCTTAAGCTTAAGTTTGTTTGTGGAAGCATTTCACTCTAGACACTACTTTACTTTGCTTTTACATTAGGACGACTAGGATTACTCATCTAGTTGCAATAGGTTTACCCGTTCTGTGTTGGGAAGCAGACAAAAGATTGAGTGTAGTCATTTTATTGGCCAGAGGGATCAGTAGTCAGTTTTCTGTATTTCCAGTGCTGGTATAAATTCCACACATCTGTGTGAAGCTGCTCACTGAGCCAGTGCCCTGTACAGATGCAAACATTGCTTATTTTCATTATACTGTGAAAGTATGCTGTGCTATTTATTGTTTTTTTATAATTAAAGTTTAAAATTGCATTTTCAAACTGCTGTTTTGCAATGAAATACACCGTACCTAGTGTTTCTTGGTTAGTATTAGGCATCTGTTTGTGGTTCCTTAACCCTTGGGCTCCAAACCGGTCATTTTACATTAAGAGAGTCAAAGTCTGCATTCTTGTGGCAGAAGAGGGATGATTTCACCTATATGAGCTGGTAATTGCTAATGAAAAGCTCATTGTCTGCTTACCTAATTGGCCTTGGGGCATAACTAGAATACAAAACAATGTTCTGTGCCTCACCAAAGTCCAGTCAAATAAACCAAAATGAAAATCCAAAAACCAATGAGACTGGACACTGCTCGAAGACCAACTCCTTCTGTTTATTGAAATTAGATACACAAATGATGAGCGCTTTCGGCCTCTGCCCTTCATCAGATAAAGCATCTCCCAAAAAACAACATTTTAAAACAAGCACAGCCAATAAAAATCAGTAAAAATCAGTAAAAAACCCGCCTATTCTTAAGGGTGGGTCTCATAGGAATGACTTCATTAAGCCCAGGACTCCTGTGTGCAATAAGCTCAATTATCCATTTAGACTCAGCTAGCTCTGTTAACTGTTTAATGTCTCCCCCTCTTTTATTCAACTTCACATTCATTATTCACTTTAAACTTGAAGCTATGTGTAGGATGAGCTGCCAAATGTCTATATAACGCATTGCGTGTATCCCCATTTCTAATTGCAGAGAGGTGCTGCAAGACCCTAACTTTAAACATACAATTGGTCTTGCCCACATAAAAACTTGTGCAGGATTGACACTCTGCCAAGTAGACCACATCAGTGGTTCTGCATGTTGCTCTCCCTTTCAGATCAAACAGTCTGCCAGTAACTGGATGCACAAATACACCCCTACTATCTACATAAGCACACGCCTTGCATAGCCCACATGGAAAAGTGCCCTGTTTAGTGATAGCCAGATTATCCATACTGGTCTTAGTCTTATCCCTACAAAGTAAATCTTTCAAGTTTTTATTTCTTTTATATCTAAAAACCGGTTTGTCACCTAGCATACCCTTCAAACTTACATCACTAGTCAGAATATTCCAATTCCCTCTGATCAGTGCACAAACATCACCTATATTGCTCCCATAAGTTAGTGTCAACCTGGATCTATGTCCACCGTCCCTATCATGTTGTGAGCCTGTGCCTGTGTCAACGGTTCTCAGCCATGGTTTATATCTGTCCTTCCTACAATTCCTACCAAACTCCATCCTGTTATTTACCAATTTCCTATCATAGCCCCTAGTATGAAAACAGTCAATCAGGGTCCCCAACTCTTGCTCGAAGCATGCATCGTCATCACTAATTCTAGAAATCCTGGCAACCTGTCCCTGCACTATATTGGGAAATATGTGTCGAGGGTGCATGCTGTCGAAAGAGAGCAAGGTGTTCTTCCAGCAGCCTTTTCTATATAAACTGGATGAAAAACCATTCTCTGTCAACTGTACCCTGACATCCAAAAAGTCAATCTGTGTGCGTGAGCTGTTAACCGTGAACCTCAAAAAAGAAGTGGTGGTATGTAGGTAGTAGACGAAATCAGCTAAAGAGTTGTCGTCCCCATTCCAAAGAATAAAAATATCGTCCACAAAACGCTTATACATCTTGATATGACCTTTCCATAACATGTTATTCAACACCATACTCCTCTCCCAAAAGGACAGGACAAGGTTGGCATAGGTGTTGGCACAGGGGGTGCCCATGGCTATCCCCTGTGCCTGCCTATATGCTTGGTTCACACCTATAAAGACATTATTATTTAGTACCAAACCTAGCAAACCTCTTACGGTATCGATCTTAAACAAAGTGACGCCTAACTCCTGCAAAAGCTCAGAAATGGCTCGTATCCCATAGTCATTACCTATAACAGTGAACAGGTTCTGGATGTCCATAGTTACCATAAGTAACTCACCATCAGACTGTTCCAATTTATAGGCCCCTAAGCTTTTCAAAAAGTGGCCTGTATCTGAAAGCACATTGTCCAACCTATCTAGGTACGGCCTTAACTCCGTCTCCAACCAAATCGAAATATTTTCCGTCACCCAACCTCTGCCAGACACAATAGGTCTGAGAAGTGGGTCAGTTTCTGATTTATGTATTTTTGGTAGAGCTTTGAATGTAGGTGTCACTGGCTTCTCTATCATAAGAAATTTAAACAAATCTTCACTAATCAATTTACTGTCCAAAAACTGTCGTAAATTGCTGTGTACTCTCTCTATAATCCCTTTTACGCCTAAAGGATTAATTGGGGTATACGTATTAGCATTCTGTAACAGACCTAGCAATTTACTTTCATACCAGGTGGTATCCAATACCACTACGGCACCCCCCTTGTCAGCCATTTTGATAGTAATATCTGCATTATTCCCAAGGTCATGTAAAGCTAGTCTGTGTGGGACTCGGATTATAAAACCTACCATGTGTCCCCTCCTGAAAATAACACATCAGATCTTGTTCACAAGCATTAATAAATAAATTCATAGCAGGTGAAAAGGGGCATGGAACCGCTCCCGCAGCGAGGACAGGGTATACAACAAGAGGAGGAAGCTGCTGCACTGACTGTTAAGCAAGATACTGGGATTGTTTTTAACCTTTCATCTTACAGATTGTCTGAAGATGAGTGTTTTGTTTTAAATAAAGGGCTGACTTTTGTGCCCAGTAGGGCTTGTGTATATAATGACATTATTATGGACCTCATGGTTTTTTGTCGTAGCTTAGTTTTGAAACAGATCTTTGGAGGTGATAACCCGGGTGTTACCATGCTAAGGCAGCCCAGTGGTTTTGTCCCCCCATTTTCACCTGCTATGAATTTATTTATTAATGCTTGTGAACAAGATCTGATGTGTTATTTTCAGGAGGGGACACATGGTAGGTTTTATAATCTGAGTCCCACACAGAGACAAGCTTTACATGACCTTGGGAATAATGCAGATATTACTATCAAAATGGCTGACAAGGGGAGTGCCGTAGTGGTATTGGATACCACCTGGTATGAAAGTAAATTGCTAGGTCTGTTACAGAATGCTGATACGTATACCCCAATTAATCCTTTAGGCGTAAAAGGGATTATAGAGAGAGTACACAGCAATTTACAACAGTTTTTGGACAGTAAATTGATTAGTGAAGATTTGTTTAAATTTCTTATGATAGAGAAGCCAGTGACACCTATATCCAAAGCTCTACCAAAAATACATAAATCAGAAACTGACCCACCTCTCAGACCTATTGTGTCTGGCAGAGGTTGGGTGACGGAAAATATTTCGATTTGGTTGAAGACGGAGTTAAGGCCGTACCTAGATAGGTTGGACAATGTGCTTTCAGATACAGGCCACTTTTTGAAAAGCTTAGGGGTCTATAAATTGGAACAGTCTGATGGTGAGTTACTTATGGTAACTATGGACATCCAGAATCTGTTCACTGTTACAGGTAATGACTATGGGATACGAGCCATTTCTGAGCTTTTGCAGGAGTTAGGCGTCACTTTGTTTAAGATCGATACCGTAAGAGGTTTGCTAGGTTTGGTACTAAATAATAATGTCTTTATAGGTGTGAACCAAGCATATAGGCAGGCACAGGGGATAGCCATGGGCACCCCTGTGCCAACACCTATGCCAACCTTGTCCTGTCCTTTTGGGAGAGGAGTATGGTGTTGAATAACATGTTATGGAAAGGTCATATCAAGATGTATAAGCGTTTTGTGGACGATATTTTTATTCTTTGGAATGGGGACGACAACTCTTTAGCTGATTTCGTCTCCTACCTACATACCACCACTTCTTTTGAGGTTCACGGTTAACAGCTCACGCACACAGATTGACTTTTTGGATGTCAGGGTACAGTTGACAGAGAATGTTTTTTCATCCAGTCTATATAGAAAAGGCTGCTGGAAGAACACCTTGCTCTCTTTCGACAGCATGCACCCTCGACACATATTTCCCAATATAGTGCAGGGACAGGTTGCCAGGATTTCTAGAATTAGTGATGACGATGCATGCTTCGAGCAAGAGTTGGGGACCCTGATTGACTGTTTTCATACTAGGGGCTATGATAGGAAATTGGTAAATAACAGGATGGAGTTTGGTAGGAATTGTAGGAAGGACAGATATAAACCATGGCTGAGAACCGTTGACACAGACACAGGCTCACAACATGATAGGGACGGTGGACATGGATCCAGGTTGACACTAACTTATGGGAGCAATATAGGTGATGTTTGTGCACTGATCAGAGGGAATTGGAATATTTTGACTAGTGATGTAAGTTTGAAGGGTATGCTAGGTGACAAACCGGTTTTTAGATATAAAAGAAATAAAAACTTGAAATATTTACTTTGTAGGGATAAGACTAAGACCAGTATGGATAATCTGGCTATCACTAAACAGGGCACTTTTCCATGTGGGCTATACAAGGCGTGTGCTTATGTAGATAGTAGGGGTGTATTTGTGCATCCAGTTACTGGCAGACTGTTTGATCTGAAAGGGAGAGCAACATGCAGAACCACTGATGTGGTCTACTTGGCAGAGTGTCAATCCTGCACAAGTTTTTATGTGGGCAAGACCAATTGTATGTTTAAAGTTAGGGTCTTGCAGCACCTCTCTGCAATTAGAAATGGGGATACACGCAATGCGTTATATAGACATTTGGCAGCTCATCCTACACATAGCTTCAAGTTTAAAGTGATAGTGAATGTGAAGTTGAATAAAAGAGGGGGAGACATTAAACAGTTAACAGAGCTAGCTGAGTCTAAATGGATAATTGAGCTTATGGCACACAGGAGTCCTGGGCTTAATGAAGTCATTCCTATGAGACCCACCCTTAAGAATAGGCGGGTTTTTTACTGATTTTTACTGATTTTTATTGGCTGTGCTTGTTTTAAAATGTTGGTTTTTGGGGGATGCTTTATCTGATGAAGAGCAGAGGCCCGAAAGCGCTCATCATTTGTGTATCTAATTTCAATAAACAGAAGGAGTTGGTCTTCGAGCAGTGTCCAGTCTCATTGGTTTTTGGATTGGCATAACTAGAATAAAACTTGCTTTTTTCTGATCATATATAAGCCTCCCATTTGAGCAGAGCTGCTCTTCATGCAGGGGCAATTACTGGTACCTTGCATACGTGCAATCACTAGAATTTGAAATTTCCCTATAAAAACAATCTCGGAACTTTACTTCAGTTCTGTGTTACTCACTGGGCAATCAATTTGTGCAGTTTGCAGCATTTACATTTAGGTCTACCTTACCTTATTACAGTATCCAGGACTATTGCTGCTCAAACAGCATCAAGTTTAGGTGCTGGGCAGCATCGCTAGTTAGGTTAGCTGCAGATTACAGCAAGTAAGCACCCTTCCCTCATCCAGTTACAAACACACTCCACTCCTCTCCCTTGCATGACTCACTAGGACCTGCAATCTCTGCATCCAGCTTGGTGGACATGGGCATTCTGAGGTGGTGTAGCAAACTGCTTTATGTATACTGGGAACCACTTCATTTTTGAACAGACAAATACAGTTGACACTGGAGGCTAGACTCTCACATACAGACACAAAAAGCAACAAAACAGGCTGTCAGCAACTCACATGCATCACTCACAGCACCCAAAAAGGACTATACACAGACCCACATATGTAGAGGTGCTCACGTGTAACTTACCCAAATCTCAGTGGCCTCTCAGGCACAGTCCACAGAAACTCTGCATGCACCTCCCATCATAACACATAAACCACATCTCAATGTGCCTCTACTACCAAGCCCATGAACACTCCACAATCCAATATTCTGGTCATAGGAGTCTCCATCTTGAAACATACTGATGTCCCTCTTAGCAGCTGGATAAGGAGAAGGTTACAGTTAGTTGCCTGTCAAGGACCAGGATCCACCATGCAAACACACAGGTCACTTACCCCTAAGTACCAGTATAACTCATAGTCCATGTGGGAGTGAATGAACTGAAACATATCTCCTTGGGCTATATGAAGTGAGACATGATTGAGCTCTCAGAATATGTGTCACATGTATGAACTTAGTATTGAGCATCATTCTACCATCTCCAAGGATGATGCCACAACACCAGCAGAAAAAGATCAACTTTAACAACTAGCTTAGCGACTGGTATCATTCCAAACGAGTCCAATATTGGTCAGCCTGGAAAGGCATGACTGACAGGCCATGCTGCTTTGCCAGGGATGGTCATCACCTGTCACCTCCAGGCTTTCGGATATTGGCCAAAACACTATCCACCCCATTCTGCCTTTTTTAGACACTGCCAAAGACAAATAAAAACGTTTCCAGGCAGCTCAGCAGAATAATTTACTTGTCAATACGATAAGCCAAATTTCTTTATTCCACAAACAGAAAGTAAAATTGAATTTCAAGCAGGTTAAAGTAAAATTAGATTCCAGACAGGTTGCAAGACAAATATTAAACACAAACGCTTTCGCTCGGAATGTTCCGAGCTTTCTCAAGTTTTACTTGAGAAAGCTCGGAACATTCCGCCGAAAGCTTGGAACATTCCGAGCGAAAGCGCTTGTGTTTAATATTTGTCTTGCAACCTGTCTGGAATCTAATTTTACTTTAACCTGCTTGAAATTCAATTTTACTTTCTGTTTGTGGAATAAAGAAATTTGGCTTATCGTATTGACACGTAAATTATTCTGCTGAGCTGCTGGAAACGTTTTTACTGGTCTTGTTCGCTGTTCACACATTTATTGGATACTGCCAAAGACAAACCTAACATAAAAAAAAGCTACTCAGAGCAAACTAAAGGTATTACTGCTCAGTGCTATGAGTCTCAACAAGAAACTGCACTCCCTGGAAGCTCTTCTCACTCTGGAGAATGCTGATGTCTGTTACTGAAACATTGTTCAGAGCCACAGAAAGCACCCCAGCAGTGCACAGCTATAATGTCTTTCATATGTTCTGACCACCCACTGAACATGAAAGAACAAAAGCCGGAGGTATATCTACCTACATAAAGGATAAACATACCTCAATGCTGGTCAAACAATATGACACACTTAAGCTACTCCACGTTCACCAAACCATGGAAATAATCCATTATCACATTCTTGCTAGCTACAGGTCCCCCACAGTGATACAGGAAACCCATAATCATACTTGAAGTTACTAGAATCACTCACCATTCAGCCCAATAATGTACTCATGGGTGATGTTAACTACCTCTCCATTAACTGGGAGGGATACATGACCACCAATATGCAGGCCCATAGCTTTTTTGACTTTGTAAATTCAAATACTCTGGAGCAGCTAGTCTGCACTCCCACTAGGGGAACAAATATCCTAGATTTGGTACTCACAAATATGGGACAGTGCTGCACCTCCCAGTGTGATATCCTGTTAAGATCAGATCACAAAGTGGTCTCCCTTGAAATAAAGGTAAAACTAGCCCCCCCTTAACCCCCCAAAAAATGTAAGAACTTCTATAAGGTAAATTACCGCTACTAAGGGATGACATACCTAATTTCGAAGTTCCCCCAAATCCAGAAAACACAAACCTATGCAGAAGCTTACACAAAAGTCCTGTACCACCATATAAACAACTGAATATACAAGGCAGTATCAGAACAAAATAAACCCAGGTCAAACTGCAAAAACAAGCCACCCTGGTGGAACCCTGGTATTAAAAGGTTGTACAACAATAGAAAGAAAATCCTGTCAAGTAAGAAGGAATGTGCACAACAGAGCAAAACATCCCTCTAAACTAGCAAATCAGGGAACTAGTCAAGTCTCTAAAAGCAGACTTTGAGGTAAAAAATAGCCTCCAAAACTAAAGATAACCATAAGACATTTTTCAGTTATGTGTGCAGTATCAATGGCAACACCCAAAAATGTGTGGAATTAGTTGTAGAGGGCATCAACTATACTCAGCCAGAACATATACCAAATCTGCTGGCCAACAAATTCATCTCAAATTTCACCTTCCCTTCACCTTCAGTTCTCCCACAAGAAATACCCTCCACAGAAATGGTTGCCACTAAACTCTCTAAAGCTAAAAACACAGATTCAAAGGGGCCTTACAATATACCACGTTGCCTCTTAAGCAGCTGAAATCACGATTTATCAGGCCCATTACCATCCCTAGTTAACTACAGCCTCCAGACTGGATTTGTCCCAACAGAGTGGAGGACAGCAACAGTCATCCTTCTGCATAAAGGGGGACCATCTACTGACCCGGGAAATTACAGTTCCATAAGTTTGACTAGTCTTATACATAAGACCATGGAAAGAATAATTACGGACCTGATAACTAACGACAAAGGAAACATGAAAAAAAAAAAGCATCATCATACCATTTGAGAAGTCAGATACCCCGCAAATTACTATCTGAAAATGGACCTGCGTCCAGTCGGACATTCCCGGTTAATAAATGTAAATAAATAAATAACAGTAGACTAAGAGGTGAGAGATCTAGGTACACAGATAGATAATAGCCTGAACTTTGACCACCATGTGTCCACAGTAGTGAGGAAGTCCTATGTGGTACAACTGATAAGTAAGGCACTGCATCCAGATCCAAGGAAATTATAGTCCTGCTGTATTTAGCACTCACTAGACCAATAATTGAGTATAATACGCCATTTGGCATGTACTTGACTAAGCACTTCAGCAGCTGGAAGAACCTCAGAGGATCCTCACAGAGAAAATACAAGGTGTAAACATGTTTTATCCAGATAGACTAAAATTCCTATCACTTTACTCTGTCTCCTATCGACTATTAAGGGGTGACCTATGCCTGACCTTCAAGGCACTCACAAATCCAGCCCCAGATGGAGCTACACACATCTGCAAGTCAAACAGTATGAGGGTCACCCAATCAAGGGATCTAAACTTAGGCAGCAACTGAAATCAACCATGCGGGAGAGGCAGATATGTCTCTCAGAAATTGGCCCTTCTTTGGTACAGGCTTCCTATTCGCATTAAGCAGACCCCCTTCCCTGGGCCTCTTCAAACGCAATTTGGATCAATGGATGGGAAATCATAAATTCACACCTGAGGTAGCATGTATGTCCCCTACAGATAGCTGCAATCTGTAAGATACTCTGACATGCGCACAAATCTATGCCATGATCGTGCCCCTAGGGCCCTTATATTGGGTAAAACTGGGTTATATTGGCTAGATTTGTAAGGGTTCTTAAGCAGTTAGCCTACTAATCCTTTTATGAACCTAAGTAATTTCTATTACATCTTAACTATGTCTCTTTCTCTTCTATTTCTACCCTGTTTTTAAATTCTATTTTCATCTTATCTTACTATAGCGATAACTTCGGAAAATATTTTTACCTTCCCTAATAACACCCAGTTTTCACTAGTCATTCTTTAAGTTTCTTTTTTAACAGGTAGATGGGAAAATGCCAGCCCCATTTTTACTTCATTAACCTGCATCTGCATTTTAATTTTTATTGGTGCATGACCTGAAATAGCTATTGGATGTGTGTTGAGGCTTTCAATTAAATGCAAATGCTCCTGTCTAAAGTAATTTCTATCTAGTCTAGTCCACGCATTGTACCTTAGGGAATAATATGTAAATTCTGTACGAGTTCCTACTACTGAATTCACATCTTCAATACCAAATATTTTCATAAACTTATTTAGAAATCTATCCTCTTTTGTTACAGATTTTCCCTTCTAGGTCCCCCTAATACATCCTCACTATTGTAAATTAAGTTCTAGTCCCCACCTATAAGTAACATTCCCTGCAGAAAGCTGATTTCTCCCAAAGTTTTCTTAAGCTCCAATAATAGCAATTTTTGGTGGAATACAAGTACCTACCAGCATAATCCTCCTTCCTTGCCAGTAGCCCCTTACTACCAAAAATCTACCACTACTGTTTGTAACTCTCGAATCACTATTGGAGCTCCTCAAGCAATTAGTAATAATTACTCTCCTTTTCCTTTGTCACTGACATTCTACTGGACATCCATCCTGAAACCCTCAAATTCACATGCTCATTTCTTTCCAAATATGTCTCCTGCAGCATTGCTATTTGCACTTTGCATTTTTTTAATATAATTCAATACAGTTTCCTTTTTTCACTATACCTGTAGGACCATTTACATTCCAAGACTGTTATACTTACAGTTACCCCCTTTAGTGTGCTTCTAAACATTAATCATTACGAAAAAAGCTATAGTTCCCACCTATTATTGTGATGTATATTTCCAAATTTTGTATTACATGCACACACTAATGGTTGGCAGGCTGATGTTTTGTACAGTTGTTTCTTCTCATCTCCATTTGAACCTGTCACATTTTTGAAGACTTTTTGTTTGATGAAAACCTTCAAACAAAAATCAAATGCATTTTCAAAGCATCCCATCCATATTAACTTATAGCAAACACACAAAACTATCTACATTTTCAAAAATAAAGTTTAACCATCCAGATAGGAACACTTGTCCCAAATTGACACAACTACAGGCATTACCCAATGTAAAATTAAGGTTACCCCATGTTCCCACTTAAACTGATTGCTATATGTTCTTTTCTTATCTCTATTCCCCTAGTGTGTTTTCAGGAAACATCAACTTTTAGTCCCAAGAAAAAGTGCACTGGCTATCTTTGAATAAAACTAAATTAAACAATGTTCTATTAAATGCATTAATGTATTAAGGCTGCTAGGGAAGCTGATATCTCTTATTCACTTCCCAGAATTTCAAACTATTTTTCAATTAACTGCTTTCCATTGTACCCTTAAATTTTGCTTTTCCTTCAGCAAAGAATGTTCAAACTTCTCAAGATTAATTGCTTGCACCTGCAGATAGCTGTCTCCATGGAAAAGTACTCAGCAATAAATCTTTGTAAATTTCACTCAGAAAAGAATGTTCAGCTGCAGACTTCTGGACTCCCACTGAACATTTGCTAATGGGAAAAAACACACTAATATCTTTGGAGTTGTGGAAAACTTCACCGTGTTATGTTTTTATAATTCTGTCTTATTTTTAAAGCCTAGAGAAATAAAAGTCCACAAACTACTGAACAAAGAACAACAGAGAATCTCTGGAAAAGACCTGATATTCTGGAACTGTAGATGCACCAACACAAATGAAAATGACAATTTTACCTAGGTTTCGTCTTTAATGTACAGACTTCTTCAGAAAATAACATGTTTCACCCCACTCCAGCAATATATATTCACACAACCTTACACACCTCCACTTTCATTAAGCAATTACATTAATTAAATTAACTAATTAAAGCCATACACATCTTAAAATTGATATAAAATACACACTTTAAACTAACAATGTTACACTATCCCATAATTCTCAACAATTCACTATATTACATTCCTATAAAAAACATTAATGTTTCCATTTTAATTTATTTTTATAAACATTTCTAAAATTAATATATATACACATATACATACATATACACACACACACACCTCAATGTTCTGAGATGTTATATCATACATCTCCATATTAATAGCATTGACCTGTTCTTAAAAACATAATAATTAAAATATGTCCCTTTAGAACATATTTATGTCATCCTAAGATATGTTTTAGTTTCAAAATAGGTAGCATGCTTATATTATCATTGATCCCTGGAAACACTGTGGCATTTAATCTTAACTGCCGTTTCATTTCACATATATCCAAATGCACATCCAGGACAACACCCTGACTATCCTTTTTTATTTGCTGTATTATACAAAACTTGAATTTGTGCTCTGGATATTGCTCAATGTGTCTAACTAAAGCGTTGGTATTTTTCATATGCCGAATATCAAGTATATGTTAATTAACTCTTTCTCTGAACATTCTACAAGTTTTCCCTGTATAGAAGGCCAAACAATCCTCACATTTAGCCATATAAACAACATTTTTCGTATAGCAGTCATAGTGTCCATGTATACCTATGGACTATCCCACATCATCTATTTTTTCCTCCAGTAACCAAAATGTACTTACATATACTGCATCTACCACACCTGAAATTTCCCTTACTTCGGTGGGAACTCCCAATCTCATTAATAGTACTAACACCTGATTCCAATAACTGCTTAAATGACTTCCCATTTCTAAATACATTTTTTGGAGGGTTGCTCAATTTTTTCCATACATTACTATCCAATTTCAACAGTTTCCAATTGTTGTGTATAATGTTAACTATATACTCAGCGTCATAATTGTAAGTAGTTATAAAAAACAATGACTCACTCATTTTGGTGGTAATGTTTGTTTCATTTGTCAAATCCACTGCCAAATGCATATCCACTTGATTACGCACATTATTGTTCGTTACCAAAATTGCCCTATAGACTCCATTAGCTCTCTTGTATTTGACTTCATCCCTAACGGAATCACATAGAGCCATGGGATAACCGCGTTTAATAAACATACCTCTAATAAAATCAATTTCTTTAAGAAAATCTTCATATTCACTTACCATTCTGGCTGCCCTAACCATTTGACCTTTAACTATCACTTTTTTTCTTATGGTTAGGGTGCCAGCTCTGGTAATTCAAATACGAATTTGAAAATGTAGACTTTCTATATATAGCACATGTCAAAAATTTCCCAATCTGGTCCACCTTTAATTTTACATCTAAGTATGATATCTCCTCCCTACTATATTCATAAGTGAATCTGAAAAAATGCACTGTACAATTTATGTAATCTATAAAGGTCCTCATGGTTTCAACTGATCCTTCCCACACCACAAATATGTCGTCCAAAAAACGGGTGTATTGCTGTATGTGCTTCATATATTCACTAGTAAAAACATTCTTGCTCCCAGAAAGACATTATATAATTTGCATAAATTGGAGCACAAGCGGCTCCCATTGCCACTCCAGTGCTTTGCTTATAATAATGGCCTTCAAAGAATATATAATTATTTTTCAACACAACCTCCATTAAGGCCGCAAACACATTAATGCGATCCTGTTCATATACACCAGTTTTTATTAATTGTTTTTCCAGCCAATCCAATCCAATTTCGTTAGGAATGACTGAAAATAAATTACATACATCAGTAGTCAACAAAATTGTGTGGTCACTAATTTTTACTGCCTTTAACTTATTCAAAAAGTCCCATGAATCCTTGGTTATATATCCAAATCCCTTTAACCCTTTTTGTAAGTGAAAATCCAAAAACTTACTTATAAAACATGTTTTACTCCTCTTTCCATCAACAATCGGCCTGAATTGGATATTATTCAACCCTTTATGCAATTTTGGTATACCAAAAATGTTGCTGACCACAGGAAATTTATTCATCAAATAATAGTGTTCAGTTTCATCTATTTGCCCCTGCATTAATAAATCCTCAATCAATAAATCTATTTTTGAGTATGCAATGTGTACTTGATTTAGACTACTCTCTTCATATGTGTCAGTAGTTAACATATAATCTATATAATCATTTTTGTCCATTATCACCATGCCATTCCCTTTATCAGGCTTCATGAACCTTAAGGCCTCATCATTAATCAAATATTTTAACAACTTTTCTTCATTTCTATCTAAGTTATTAATGTTATCGAAAACCCACTTTTTTCCAATAGTTCTACTTTCTCTCATATGTTCCCTTATATCCAGCTCACAAGCGTTTTCATACAAAGTCACCATCCCATTTGGGGACAGATTAAATTTACTTGGTTTCCTTAAACCAACATTTTCTTGCTGGTGATAATTATCAAAAAACATCCTGATATTTATTTTTCTTGTTAACATTTTTAAATCAATTAGAACTTCAGTCAAGTTTCCTCTTTTTAAAGGTATAAAGAAAAAACCTTTCGATAATAATTCAGCATGCTCACTCCTTATTACCTTACTTGAATAATTATATAACTTATAATCCCCATGAGCATTTGAAATAATGCACGGACTAGTGAAACAAACAGCATTTCCTTCCCCCTGCATAGCATCAATAACATTCATCATTTCACACATTTCAACATCGCATGTGAATTTAGATATTATTAAATCACTTTCATTAGCAACACTACTACTAATATCCATAAAGTCCGTACACACTGGCCTTTGTTGTGTTATTGAGCAACACTACTACTAATATCCATAAAGTCCGTACACACTGGCCTTTGTCGTGTTATTGATTTATCAATGTTCTCCAATTCAGTATAATTGCACTGCTGCTCAGAAAATTCCAAAATGTCACAAACATTAACTGCCCCACAGTTTGGAAACTCAAACTCAGAATAAACACTTACTTCTAATAATGGATCGTTCAGGCAGTCTACCTCCATCGCCCCTGTTGCGGGTCGCGATGCTGCTGTACATAGTTCCGTTTTTTCGGTCTCGCCCCTTGCCTGTAATATTTGTGGCTCCCATCCGTCGATTGCTGCTGCCATCCTTGTTCGCGGTTCCTCAACCTCTCCGACCACCTGGGACCTCCATCTAAAGGAAACTCGCTCTGCTCATCTTCTGTATTATAGCAGTCTTGCTGCCTCGTCACTTCCTGTCCCGCCTCCGACTCATCATTGGTTGTTGCCCCTCTGTGGCCATGGTTATCTGCAGACAACGGATATACCTTATTTTTATATTCATTCGTGTCTCTATTGATCTTAAGTTTTCTTTGATATATATTGGCAAAACTGGATTCAATAGTCGCCAATATATTATTGTAATTGGTTTGATAATGTTCAAAATTCAAGTCCGCCAAGATAAACTTGTTTTCCTCCTCTGATTCTTGTATATGACTGGCTATGAGTGAATCATTGTATTTAATCATTATTTTCATAAGATCAATTTCAGTCCGTTCAAACAATTTATGTACTTAGTCAACCATTTCTGCATTCTTATCAATGCCATTGGGGTATTTCCAAAGTCGCAGCCCTCATGGCACCAACCCCAATTCAATGTTTCTTTGCAAGTAACTATTTTCAATTTTTTCATATTAAACAATTTTTTGTCAAAATCTTTCAAACTGCTAAACAAAGTTTGATTAACCTTCTTGGCCACATTTCTAATGCCACATTCTTGCTGGAAATTGACATTATTAACCTTCCATTGCATTTTGTTGAAGGTTAAATTGCCACCACAAATGGGGCTACCATTTCAACTCGCATTACCCGTCCGTTCACCAGCATTCACCTTATCAGGACTCAATTGAGAAGTAGCCTCAAGAACAGGAGTGGGTTGCGTCAGCGGAACACCCAAACTTCTCAAATTCCCCAACATAGAACTTCCATCACCAAACTGATGTTTCTCTGTTAGCTGCGTAATCTGTCTGCCATGCTCAGATAATTGCTGGTTAATACGCTCATTAATCTGTCTGCCATGCTCAGATAATTGCTGGTTAATACGCTCAAGCAGCCCCTTAATCTCAGGATCAGAGTCCAGGTTCTCCATCTTCTCCACTCTAACCAACAGAAATAAAAGTCCACAAACTACTGAACAAAGAACAACAGAGAATCTCTGGAAAAGACCTGATATTCTGGAACTGTAGATGCATCAACACAAATGAAAACAACAATTTTACCTAGGTTTCGTCTTTAATGTACAGACTTCTTCAGAAAATAACATGTTTCACCCCACTCCAACAATATATATAAATAAAAGGTGTGAATCATCTGAAGCCACCTTTTAAAGAATCTGTTCAACCGTGGAATTTATCATTAGTTCTACAAGCTCTGACAATGGCACCTTTTGAACCAGCCTCTTCTTGCAACCTCAAGTATTTGTCATGGAAAACCTTGTTTTGGTCGCTATTATTTCTGCCAGACATATTTCTGAACTCCAAGCTTTATGTATCATGAGTCCATACTTGATTTTTCATAGAGTGTCTCTGAGAACTAATCCGTCATTTCTGCCTAAGGTGATATCTGAAATGTCCATTAATCCAGCCATTGAACTGCCAGCTTTCATTCCCAACCAGAGAAGAGTATTGCCTACATACCCTTAATATACACAGGCAAATCCGTTTTTACCTAAACAGGACTAAACCCTTTTGTAAATGTGACCAGTTATTTTTGGCCTTTTATGGACCTAGATTAGGATCAGCTGTTGCTAAGGTCACATTAGCTTGATGGTTGAAGGACTGTGTGATCTTTATTTACACGCAACATAATATCTTGTTGCCTACTACCATGAAAGCTCATTCAACAAGGTCGGTGGCAACTTCTGCTGCCTTCCATGACAGAGCTTCTTTACATGACATCTGTGCATCTGCAACTTGGGCTACGCCTCATACCTTCATCAATCATTACAAATTGGATTTGGCCTCCAGGGGAAGAGCATCTTTCGATTCTATGGTGCTCAGGAATGTCCTTCCATGAGAGCCTCCCAGAAGTAGAGGTAGCTGGGGACTCTGTCCCGTATGTAAGGAGTGAACGAGGATTAACAATATCAGATAAAAAAGTTTTGTCTTACCATAACATTCCATCTGTATTGTTGATCCTCGTTCAGTCATTAAGACCCTCCCTCCTTTCCCCCTCCTGTAGTTTCTAGTGGATCTCACCATCCAGTTCTCTTCGGTTATTTGACCAGAGGTAGCCTCTACCTTCTTTAACTTGCAAACTCAATCTGAGGTAACAGGGAGAGGGGAATTGTGGGTAAGAGTTTAGCTCAAGGGTTTGAAGCTGACGCGAGCTTGGAAAATGGCCGGCTCAGTTCCGAGCTCGGAACTGATACCCATACGTAATGACTGAACGAGGATCAACAATACATATGGAACATTATGGTAAGAGACAACTTCTTTTTCTCATTCTTCTGTTGGTAAGGTTCATACAGGGACTTTGGCAGTGAAATATTTCCAGTGTTCCAAAGTAGAATGCTTGACACACACACACACAAAAAAAAACATGAGTTGTCTAGAAGAATTAGGAGTACCTTGGACTCGAACCAGAGTCTTGTGTTGAGAGATGGAGATGAATAGGAAGAAGCCCATCAGTACTGAAAGTGGTGAATAAATAGGAAACTATAGAGCACCGATCACATTTATGAAATACAGCTTTGCAAGAAAAAGTGGCTGAAAAAGACTGGACTTTTGTTGAATTTGTTAAACTTGTGGGTGTACTGTAAGGGAAATACCCCACATTATGTCATTAATATGTGGAAGCACACTAAAAAAGGGGAAAAGTAACTGAGTAAAACAATGACTGCTCTTGGTATTTGTATAAAATATATTATGACAAACTATTTTATGAAGGTCTTGCACAATTTATGGGACATAAGAGAGGAATCTTGGACACCCTTATGAAAATTAGAAATTGCAGCCAAATGAACTCTAATGGTAGAGGCCAAAAGACCCGACTGAAACAGGTCGGCCAGATAGTCTAGTATTACCGACGCTGGTGCTGAAAAGGGGTCTACTTGTTTATCTTTCAGCCAACAGGTAAATCTTTTCCACTTGCTCAGATAAGTAATTCTAGTGCAGGACTTATGAGAAGCAATGAGAATATCACGTACTGGCAAAGAAAGATCATTCTGCCTGGCAATCAAGGGAATTGGAGTAGCCAAGCCGTTAGCTTCAGACTGTTCAGGTTGGGATGAATAAGGTTCTGTGAGTGTGAGATCAACTCTGGGATTGGATGGAGGATCCATGGTCGATCTATTAGGTGAGGCCAAAGGAATGGGAACCAAATCTGTCATGGCCAATAGGGTGCTATGAGGATTACCTTGCTCTTCCACCTCTGGGATTTCTTCAGAAATTGGGGAATGAGAGGAGAGAAGACCTGAGGGCCAACCGTGGACTAGAGCATCCCTGGGTGACTGTCCCGGAGGGGGAATCAGGGCGAAGTAGTTGCTGCATTTGTAGTTGGCCTGGGATGCAAAAGGGTTGCAGCAAGGACGGCCCCAGAGGTGGAAGATCTCCGCCGCAATCAAGGGATTCAGGGACCACTCGTGAGGTTGCAGAATGCACCTGCTGAGTCTGTCTGCTATCACGTTGGAACTCCCGGGAATGTGTGTTGCTAGAAGAAAACGGTTGGTAGCCATCACCCATTGCCATATCCTCATGGCCTCTCGACAAAGGGGGTAAGATTTGGTTCCACATTGCTTGTTGATGTACCAGACCACTGCCATGTTGTCTGATTGATTTGCAATTGTCCCAGACAGCAGCAGGGGATGGAATGCTTGCAACTCCAGAAGCACCGCCCTCAGCTCTAGAACATTTATATGCAGATGGGCCTCCGGTTGGGACAAAGTGCCTTGGACTGCCTGTCCCTGACAAAGCCCCCCCACCCCATCAGGGAGGTGTTCATGGTCACTATGGCCTTGGGTTGCTGGGGGGAAAAGGGGTAAGACCATTGAGAGAGATTGTGTGTCATCCACCAATTTAAATCCTGTTTGCACCTGTGGGTTACTCGAATCATGGCTGAAAGAGGATGCTGAAGAGGATACCACTGGGTGAGCAGTAGCCATTGTAGAAGCCTCATGTGAAACCTGGCCAGGGGAACAATGGTGATGGAGGCTGCCATGGAACCCAACAGCTGTAGAACCGAGTGAGCCGTTGATTTTTTCTTTGAAAGAATTGGAATTAGTTGTTGCTTTATCCTTAAAATTCTGTGCTCTGGAATAGCAGCTCTGCAGTTTTTTGTGTCCAAGATAACCCCTATGAATTCTGTCGACTGAGATGGGGTGAGATTGGATATCTGCCATTTTATGGTTATGCCTAGCCTTTGAGCAGCGAGGAGAGAGTATGCCAGGGCTTTTTCCAGTAGATGTCTGGTGGGGGTGGAAATGAGCCAGTCGTCTAGGTATGGAAACACCTGGAATCGTTGAAGTCACAAGTGAGCTGTGACAACTGCCATACACTTTGTGAACACTCTGGAGGCTGTAGAGAGTCCGAAGGGCAGTACTCTTAACTGGTAGTGACTGGCTCTCGCGTAGAAATCTTCTTGATGGCCTGTCCACCTTTATGTGGTAGTACGCATCTTGAAGATCTATAGAGCACATCCAATCGTCTTTTTCCAAAAGCGGGAGGATAGACTACATAGTGACCATCCGGAATTTTTGTACTGTCACAAACTTGTTCAACACACTGAGATCCAAAATTGGTTTCCAGTCCCCGGTTTTCTTTGGCACCAAAAATAGTCTTGAGTAAACTCCGGATCCTATCTGGTCTGGAGGGACTATTTGGATGAGTCTTTTTCTTAGCAGCTTTTCTATCTCTAGTGCTGCTTCTTCCCTTTGACTGGGTAGAACGTTGTGAAGCTTTTTTGAAGGGATGGGACAAAGATCGAAGGAGATATGATAACCTCTGGTTATGATCCTTTGTACCCAAGAATTGGTGGTGATGGTTAGCCAGGCAGAAGGGTACAAGGAGAAACGTCCCCCAACCACCTCCAGAGGAAAGGAGGTGGGCCGCTCTTCAGGAGTGCTGGTAGGATTGACCAGGGAAAGAATCCCTGGAACCCTAGTTACATGGTCCCCCTCTGCCCCCAAAGGAGCGTCTTCCCTGTGAGTTTTCCCCTCTGCCTCTGGGGGAGAACTCGGCCTGTGTGTGTCATGGAAAGGACCCTGAGATTTCTTGAACCATATCTTCCCACTCTTTTGGTTTCGGGAGAAAGCACATTGAGGGGAAGAATAACGGACACCTACGGCAGAAAGGGTCTTACCATCTTGTTCACATCTGGCCAGTGTGCTTTTAACTTTGGGCCCAAACAACGAGGAGGGCTCAATGGGGGCATTAAGAAAGGAAGACTTAAAAGGTTCCACGAAGTTGCACAAGCGCATCCAGGTGTGTCTCAAGATCGTAGCTGAACCCACCACTCTAGCTGCTCCTTCTGATGCGTGACATATCAATCGCATAGAGGAGTTAGATATAGACTCAATGGTGGCCAGCTGAGAGGCCATTTTGTCATGGACCTCACAGACAATGCACCAGCCAAGGTTTCAGAGAGCTCATTAACCAGATCCCTTTGAAGCCTGGTAAAATGTGCCATATAATTCAGGGACCTGATAGCAAAGGTCAATGAAGCAAAAGTGTGCTTCCCCATTCTGTCCAGGGCCCGTGACGCTCTGTTAGGCGGATGGACAGTCTGGCTTTCTTCTTCTGCCAGATGCTTTTTTCTTGCGGCCGCCACCACCAAAGTATCTACAGGAAGATCTTTGGACCAATGGGGATCTGAAGCAGGAGGGGACAAGATCGTATCTGGCCTCCGGGGAATAGCTTCAACAGTATCAGGGGCCTTCCAAGCATGCTGCATGATGAACTTGACAAGTTCATCGGCAGGTGGAGTAACCCAGGAGGTAGGGGACCAGGCGCGAAAAGCCTGCAGGAACAGATTCCTCAGGGGTTGGATTAGAGGGCTGTCAGTCACCTCTCTGTTTCAGGATTTCCAGGATATCGCCAAAGGATACCTCAAAGGATGACCGAGGGAATCCTTCCCCCTCATCGAAATCTGTGTCTTCGGTGAGAGACTCCTCTGTGGAGTCCATGTGCTTCCTCTTACATGAACATTTCCGGTGGACCTCCTCAGCAGAAGAAGCTGGGGAAGACAACGGAAAAGGGGATCCCTGAGGGAATATGCCCTGAGGCCCCTGCACCCAGTGTCCGCTAGGTGCGACTTGTGAAACCAGTGTACCAGAGGAGGGCAGAGGTATTGACAGTCCGGTATCGCCAGCAGCAGCAAAAGCCTTCTCCATCTGTTGGAATGCTGGTCCAACTGGAGAGGAGTGCATGTCAAGGACAGGGGGCACTCCTCCCCCAAGTGGCTCAGCCTGCCGACTCTGAGTCCCAGTGCGGCTGTGGAGCAGCAAGCTATGAGTATTACAGCTGACATCCTGGGTCATCCAAAACTTTCCTGCCACGAAGGCAACTGCGGATCCTTAGTGAGATCCATAAAGGGAACCGCAGAAGGGGAAGACTGTACTATATCCATGGACTTCAAAGGCAATGAAGGAGGAGAATAAGAAGGTGTCTTTGGAGATGGGTGATCACCTCCCAAGGAAGGATAGTTCCTGGGGGGTGGAATACCTCTGGCCAAGAATGCCTGGTCCACAAGACGCAACACATCATGTTCAGAAAGACTTCTAGTGGACCTCACAGAGACTGAGGGAGAAACAGGCCTGTCCACAAAAGAGGCAGACTTGGTGCCCATCTCATCTGATCGCATCGAGGACAACGGTGCAGAGAAAGACTGAACTACTGTATTCTGCACCGAAGAAGTCATGGGTGCTGATGTCATTGTCTACACTGATGCAGGGATCGGTGCCGAAGTGATTGTCCATGCCGAAACTGGAACCAACAAAATTGGAGTCAGTAATAAAGGCCTTGGTTCCGAAGAAGATCTCGTAGCCGACACGGTCATCTCCGCCGACTGAACGGTTGGTGCCGATACAGTGGTGAAGGTCTGAACAGAGGAGCCCCTCGGTGCCGATATGTAGAAGGCTGCAGGAGAGGACGGAGCTGAAATCACTAATGGAGCCGAAGGCCTCGGTGCCAAAGGTCTGGGCACCAAAAGCACTGGGGCTGACAGAAAGCTCCTGAGCTGAAATTTTAGCCTTTTTAGATTTTGGTTGGTGAGAGTCCCCAGCCAGGGATGAAGGAAAGGATTTAGCCTTAGCAGAAACATCCATTTTCTTATGGGCTTTAGGAGGGGTTGAGACCTTTGACCCAGTAATAGCCTCTAAAAAGGGAGATTTTAGAAATCCCTTCAGTATCAGCTTATTTTTCCTTCCTAACAAAGTTCTATTAGAAACGTTTTCACATATAGTACAAGGTGGTTCAACAGATAAATGGGAAGTTCCCAAACAATAAACACAAAGAGTGTGCATCAGAAGTAGGCAGTTTGTGTCCACAATCAGAACACCGCTTAAACCCCAGACTACCCTTTTTATATGCCATATTAACAAATAGAAAAATACCAACAATGGTACAAGAGAGTACCCTAAGGTATGAGAGAAAAGGAAAGGGATTACCAACGATGGTAAGAAGAAATTACCTTGCGGTAAAAAGGGTAAGTAAAGGACAGAAAAACCTGATGAAATTATGAACGCTAGATGCGATAGGGCAAGAGACAATAAAATATCAACTTTTCTGACAGAAAAGTAATTTGTAAAGCAATTAAACAAATGACTGTACTTAGCTCAAGAGAAATAGCTCGACACGACTGGATGGCAATGTGGCAAACGAAATCTAAGGCAACAGGGAGAGGGGAATTGTGGGTAAGAGTTTAGCTCGAGAGTTTGAAGCCGACGCAAGCTTGGAAAATGGCCGACTCTGTTCTGAGCTCGGAACAGATACCCATACGTAAGGAGTGAATGAGGATTAACAACATCAGATGAAAAGTTCCTTTTTACTTGTTGGCTCACTTTTTGTTGGGTCAACATTTTTATTTCCTCCTTAGCCTGTTTCGCATCAAAAAATTGTTTTGATCCCCAAGGAAAAATACTATGAAGATGGTTGGGTTGAGCAGCTTGAATCTCACACCTGCCTCTCAACACTCCCTAACTGCTGGGATAAATGTGCTTCTCATCTGCCTGGTGTACAGTGAATAGTCATTTTCTACAAACACACTGCTCTCTCCAGTTTTAATACTTTGCCTTTTTGCCACAGTTTTGTCACGGTCAACTCCTTCTGCTGGTATGATTGCATCTTTAGTAATATAGGTCTTTGCTCTGGCTGCTTTCTCATGGGAAAGTTTGGAGCATATACTTGATGTACCCTTTCAATTAACATAATCTTGCTGTGGAACACCATACCAGTTGCTTATCTGTGCTTTCATAAAATTAATACAGACCGTTTCTTCCAGTTTCTTTGGTATAATAGAAAATCTCAAGTTTCTCTGCTTGCTGTGTCTTCTAACACTACTATTTTATGAAACAGCTTTTCTTGAGAAGTCTCATACTCAGTCAACTTTTCCTTTATGTTCACCTCAACATTTTTGCAGTTTTATCAGTTCACCTGAAGAGCTAGTTAAAGCTTTTTCTATTTTTTCTAGGCTTTTGTTGTTTCTGTTGATATATTATTTCAATTTTTTTATTTTAATCACTTCTGAGTGCATTTGATTTACTTTTACCTCTAAATTACTAGAAGCTACCTCTTGAACCAAAGATGAAGTTTGAACTGCTTTTTGCTGAATCTCTCCAGAATCCTTCCCAGACAATGTTTTCTCTTCACTTTTTTGGCTAATTTTCTTTCAGGTTTTCCAAAGTCCTTCATTGCCAGTATCCAGGCAGTGTACTTACTTGGCAGTAAACAAATTTTACCCAAAAAAAAAAATTTCAATGGCACCGTCTTTTCTGTTTCCACACTGGGAGAGGTGAAGGTAAGCTGTTGATCAGTGTGCATCCATCTTGGAAGTCTCCTGAAAAATGTCAATCTTGGTGTATGTAAGCCTGATTTTTTGCTTATTCAGTCTTGCTGTTCCAGAACTCACACCAAATTTTGTAATATCAAATAACTTCCTGTTGGGTTACATGAGTAAAATAAGAAGGGTATTTGGTGGTTGTAAGAGACTAACTCACAGCTCCCATCATCTTGGGGAAATGAGAAATTCTCATGCTAGTGCAATCTTGATCTTCCTAACATTAACCCCAGAATCAGACATTAGTGACAGACATTTAGTGTGTCAATTACTAGTTTAGTAACATTAAGCATGGTACCCAATCTTGGTTTGTCCTTGTCAAGAAATAAAAATATGAGGACCTCAAAATACTGGAAGACAATGCATAATCCTCCTCTCTTCACTGCTATGGAAAAAAAAATCTCTACAGGAACATGACTGATCAAAATAGCGTTATTTTAAGTCAACCTTCTAGATTTAGGTTACAGACTCATCTGACTCAGCATCTTCCCCAAGGAGAAATCCTTTCAGAACTAATGTGCTCCTTTCTTTCCCTTAGGGTCCTTCTTTTAACTCCTTTGTAACTGTGACAGTCTGTAAATGGTATAAGCCTAACATATCATGCACAGGACAAAAAATACCGCCTTACGGATTTCACATTGTTTTTAAATATTGAAGTCTGATTCATAGTACAATATCAGTAACACAGACACACAAGCAGGCACATGCATACAAATAAGGGCACAAGTACAGACACACAGGCGCACACACAGAGTCACTACCCCAGACAAGAAAGAAAGAACTCAAATGAAAATAAAAAGGAAAGTTCTGACCACAACGAAGGATCAAAAGACTGGAGTAATAATCAGTAATAAGCAAAAGTACAATAAAACACTTTAAACTTGTCTGAAATCACAGACTGATACCATTTCTATTGTGAATTTATTATGTGGTAACAGAGATGTGGACAAAAATAGGACTGTGGTACAATTTGAATTAGGAACAGGGGCCAGAGCCTGGAAAATATGCTTCCCACTTGCACTGACTGAAGCTCGTTTAAGTCTTAAAAGATAGTGAAAGTACAGTTTTGTACCTACCATAAATGTAGATGTTCGAGTGCTAATACAGCTGCAGTAATAACATATGGGTTCTCTGCCATCAAGCGGTCCCTCAGTCGGCCGAATTCCAAAGTCTAGGTCCGGCGTCGGTTGTTGTCGCTTTCTTTCCTGACGTCAGTGAGGCAGGAGTATATAAAACACAGCCGACGCCACTTTCTTCAGTCTTTCTTGCCCCAGATGTCAGGTGCCCCCAGTAGGAAGGCAATACATAAATTATATTTATATACATGCAATGCAATGTAATCAAGAAACAGTAGTTGTAAGCAAATATACCATAGGAGGATAACCCAAACAGGTTGTATGAAGAGGGTTTAGTTCCTAAGCCTTTACCAAGAGGGGAAGGAGGGAGGGAAAGCTGTACTGCAGCTGTATTAGCACTCGAACATCTACATTTATGGTAGGTACAAAACTGTACGATGTTCATCGTGCATACAGCTGCAGTAATAACATATGGGTAGAATCCCAAAGCTACGCACAGAGTGGTAGGCACTAGGTAGAACTGGGATGAGCCAGAATGCCCTGCAACACAGCAGTAGCAAATCCTGCTCTAGTTTTGGAATATAAAGGCAGGTGGTAGTGTCTTGTGAAGGTATGCACAGAACTCCAAGTGGCTGCCTCCAAAATATCTTTGGTAGGAACTCCTCTGAGGAAGGCTGTAGAGGTAGCTGTGGCCCTGGTGGAGTGGGATCTGATGCCTGTAGGGACAGATTTTCCATGATAGGAGTAACAAAACCGTATGCAGTGGCCTATCCATTTTGAAATTGTCTGTTTGGTCACTGGCTTCCCTTGAGCTCCTACAGCATAGGACACAAAAAGTTGTTCTGATTTCCTAAAAGGCTTTGTTCTGTCCAAATAATAGCATAGCTGTCTATGGATGTCTAAAGAGTGTAGCAGCCTTTCCCCTTTGTTTTGAGGATTTGGATAAAAGATAGGCAAGTGTATGGCTTGATTTAAAGCTACCCTGGATACCACTTTAGGCATAAATGATGGGTTGGTTCGAAGGGAAACCCTGTCCTGGTGGAAGATGAGAAAGGGCTGCACAGCCATGAGGGCTTGAAGTTCCGAAACCCTACGAGCTGAGGTAATGGCCAGAAGGAAGGCTGTTTTCCAGGACAAATGTTGCAAATCTGCTGAGGCAGCTGGTTCAAAGGGAGGCAATGTTAATTTTTCTAGAATATAATTAAGATCCCAGGCTAGCACTGGTTGTTTCCTTGGTGGTCTTATATTCTTAGCCCCTCTGAGGAACTGTCTTAAGAGTGGGTGAGAGAATAAGGGTGGATCCGTGTTGAATTCTGCAGAAATGGCTGAGGCATGGATTTTTATGGAGGAAAATGAAAGTCCACTGTTCAGCAGCTCAGCTTGATACTGTAATACCCGAGGCAAATTTACTTTTGTAGGGTCCTGGCCTTTTTTCTCATTCCAAGAGCAAAACCGTTTCCATTTTGCTGAGTAAGCCTTTCTAGTAGATGGCCTTCTGGCCTCCAAAATGACATCCTGCACCTCTTTGGGGAGTAAGGTCTGTTGAGGTGTTAAGGAATTTTCCATGCAGCGAGATTGAGTGTTTTCAGCTGACTGTGAAGAGTTTTGTAGTTGTGCTGAGTCAGCAGAAGAGGCATTAGAGGTAGGGGCCAGGGAGGAGTATGTGTTAGGCTCCTCAGGAGTGGGTACCAGTGTTGTCTTGGCCAGTCTGGAGCAATCAGTATCATCTTTGGTCTGTCTGCTCTTGCTTTCAAGAGCACCTTGGGCAGAAGAGGCAGAGGTGGGAAAGCGTAAACTGTCCATGCTGTCCAACTGAATGAAATGGCGTCCACTCTCCAGGCCTTTGGATGAAAGGTCCTTGAACAAAACTTTTCCAATAGATGATTCCTGTGGGAGGCAAAGAGATCTATGTCTGGCCTCCCCCACGCTTGGATTATCTTTGTAAACACTTGAGGATGCAACTTCCATTTGTGTGGATCTGTCATATTTCTGCTTAGATTGTCTGCCAGCGTGTTTTCCAAACCTGGCAAGTACTGTGCTTGAAGTTCGATTTGCCATTAAGAGCCAAGTTCCAAAGTGTCATGGCTAGTCTGCACAGGGGGTATGAATGTGTTCCTCCTTGTTTGTTTATGTACCACATTACTGTGGTGCTGTCTGTTCTTATCAATAATTGTCCTGGATGCAGGAGGTCCTTGAAAGCTGTAATTGCATTTATCACTGCTAGCATTTCTTTTTGATTGATGTGAAGGTGATTTTCCTTTTGGGACCATTTGCCCTGAATGCACCTGTCTGTCATGTGTGCCCCCCCCCCAGGCGTAATCTGAGGCGTCTGTTGTGATGACTTGAGTTGCTTGAGGCTTGCAGAATGGGAGACCTGCGTTTGTTTGACATGCTTGAGCCCACCATAGAAATTCCTTTTGCAAACATGGAATTATTGGTATTATTGTTTCCAAACTGTGGCTGTGTTGAGACCATAGATTTTTTAGGTACCATTGAAGTTTCCTCATATGCAACTTTACACATGGGATTAAAAGAAAGCAAGATGCCATGAAGCCCAGAGCCTGCAGGATTTTCCTTGCAGTAAGCCTGATACAATTTGCTACCATTTTGAAGTACTGAGTTAGTTGCCTCTGCTTTTCTGGCGTAAGATAGGCCATCTGGGTGTTTGTGTCCAAGTTGGCACCCAGGAAAGTTGTTTTCTGAGCTGGTGTCAGCCTGGATTTCTCTTTGTTGATTGTGTATCCCAGAGCATTCAGTAACCGTGTTGCATACGCCAGATGTTCCAGAAATATGCGCTTGCTGTCCGCTTGGATCAGGCAGTCGTCCAAATAAGGGTAATTTTGTATCCCTTGAAGTCTGCAGTAGGCAATTACTGATGCCAGGCATTTCGTGAATACTCTGGGCGCAGTAGATAAGCCAAAGGGCAATGCAGAGAATTGATAGTGGATTTAACCTGCAAGAAATCTGAGGTATCTTCTGCAGCTTTGTCTGATTGGGACATGCAGGTATGTCTCCTTGAGGTCCAATGTTACCAGCCAAAACCCCTTGCCCAGCATGGGAAGAAGTTGCTGTAATGTGAGCATCTTGAATTTTGGTACGAGTAAGAATGTGTTTAGGATGGATAAGTCCAAAATGGGTCTCCAGTCGGTTCCTTTCCTTGGTACCTGAAATAGCCTGGAATAAAAACCTTGACCTTGTTCGTGAGTAGGTACCTCTTGAATAGCTTTCATGTCTATGAGCTTTGAAATTTGTAGTTGTGCCTCTGCCCTTTGATTGTGTGGCAGGTTTGGCATACCTCTCATTTTTGGGAAAGTGTGAAAATGAAATCTGTAGCCTCTGTTTATAACGTCCAGGATCCATTTGTCTGTTGTAACCATATGCCAGTTTCTTGTAAATAATGCCAGCTTTCCTCCCAAGGGTGCTGCCAGCTGAGACTTGCTTGGCATGAAAAGGAGGAAGTCATTGGGTTTCTTTCCTGTATTGCTGTGCACTATTTTCGCCACCTCTTGGTGCTGGAGTTTGCCATTGCCTGCCTCTATATGATCCTTGTGATTGCCCTCTGCCCCTTGTGCGCCTATATCTACCTCTTTGGGGCCTGTTCGTGGCTGGAAAGGAACAGTTTTTAGAAGGCCAATTTCTGCTAAAACGTGGTGGTTGAACCTGTAGAAAAGCTTTGACAGTTTGCATAGATTTGGCTTTTTCTTCCATTTTCCGTAGTATCTCCTCAGCATTAGTACCAAATAGCACATCTTTTTGTAAAGGAGCATCTAGTAATTTAGCTTTCACATGATCAGGCAAGATTTGTTCCCTAAGCCATACATGCCTATGAATGACTGATCCTGTAACAGCAGCTCTACTTGAGGCCTCTAGGGCATCATAGCCACATTGTAAGGTGTGTTTACCCACTTGTTCTGCACTATGCATCATATCCTGCAACTCCTTCAAATCTGGTTGTTCAGGTTGAGACATTTTATTTCTTAATTATGATAACAGAAACTGCTGATATTTAAGCATATGAAACTGACAATTTAAGGCCCTCATGGCTAGGGTGGCCGAGGTATATACCTTTTTTCCCCACCTTTCTAAGGATCTTGACTCTCTTTCGGAAGGTAGTGGATTCTTAGCAGTAGAGGCCTTCATTCCCTTGGGGCCTTGAGAAATGGTTTCAGGGTCAGCATTATGGCTTTTGAAAAGAAATTTGTGAGTTAGGAACTCTGTAGTACCTATCAGGCTTGACTGGGGCAGGAGGCAAGGAATCCGGATTAAGGCAAGTCTCCGAATAAACATCATCAAGTACATCCAAGACAGGAGGTATCGCCAGAGGTCTGTGTTGAGGTAACAAAAGAAATTCCCTAAGTCTTTTCTTGGAGTCAGAAAAGTCTTGGCCTTCCCAATGGAAGTGTTCCCTCAAGGTGTGCAAGGTTTCCCCAAAAGAATAATCCTCAGGAGGAGATAGAGAAGGAATGGATTGCTCTGCATCAGAATCTTCAAAAGGGGAGTAAGAGTGTTCCTCTACATCAGAGTGTTCTGAAAAATGGAGCCCTGATCAGAAGAGGGAGAATCTTCCTCCACTCTGGGTCTCTTGTGTCAGGAGTGGGTTGGGAACCCCTGATAAGAGTAATTAAATCCTCAGCCATTTTAAGCATCTGTTTTTTAGGCATGGGGCGTGTGGATGGGCCCTGTGCAACAGGCCTCTTGGGATGCCTGGCTGATTTGGACTTAGTAAAGGCCTTAATGGAAAAGGAAGATGAGGGTCTAAAGACACCATGGGTGGAAATGGACCTGTCCACATTAGGAGACAACGCTCACAGGGGCTTCGGTGGTTGTAGTCTGGGTATGGGCTGAGGTACCTGCGGTCTCGGGTACAGAAGACCCCGCCAAAGAAGTGTCGTTGGTAGTCAGGGACTGCATAGGCGTCTCGCTGAGAACCGGACCACGTGTAGCCGGTTTTGGCGTGGTATCGGTGGAGACTGTGGACCTCACATGTCGGTTCTTGTCCTTGCGTTTTTTGGACAAAACGGTAGTCGGAGTCTCCGACGACATTTTATAATCAAAGGCTTTACCAAATAAATGTTGGGCGAACTCTGCCCGATGCTTGATAGTGTGCTTATTGAAAGTAGTGCAAAAGCGACAGCCCGAGACGTCGTGGTCTGGGCCTAAACAAGGTATGCAGAGGGAATGGAAATCCTTATGCGGTATTTGCTTCCCACAAGAAATACAATTGTTAACTTTTTCTGACATCGGTCTGAGGCAAGAAAAGTTTCCCCAACGGGGTACTTAGCTTTAATGAAGACTTCGGTTTCCAAATTTTACGCACATTCAGAAGCTGGCCGACCGGCACTTGCGAACTGCTTCTGCTTCGGGCACCGTGCGGCAAAAAAGACTGTAGAAAATGGCGTCGGCTGTGTCTTATATACTCCTGCCTCACTGACGTCAGGAAAGGAAGCGACAACAACTGACGCCGGACCTAGACTTTGGAATTCGGCCGACCGAGGGACCGCCTGACGGCAGAGAATCCATATGTTACTACTGCAGCTGTATGCACGATGGAACATCAGGACAGAAATGTTCATCCAAGATCTAGTGGTTGCTAAAGAACTTGTGACTGCCTAACAGAAAAGGTACCCTTTCCTCACAGGTACTTAGTCTGCTAGTGTTTAGGGCACTAGTGTTATTGACATTACTGTGAATCCCAGGTTATAGAACAAAAAGTTGAAAAAGTAGAAATCTACAGAAAGGTATTTGTGCAAAACATCTGAAGATGTTGTTTTTTGTTGAAGGTATCTCCAGCCATACCCCTATGAAAGACTGGCCTTCAAATCCAAAGTCACACCACCTTGGGGGGGAACAATGATTTTCACAATGCCATGCAGCTTCATTCAAACAAATACATGAAGTGCATATATGTCCTTCAATATACTGTCCTGTTTCCCAGTCTACAGCATGCTCTGTTCACCACTCCAGAGAACGCATGAAATAGTGCCAGTATTTTCAGGAGATGACATATCATGTTGCTTCACACGAGGTGAATTTCTTGGCATTCATGTCTTGACACATAATGTGGTTATGAGCAGACACCCAATCATAATCCTCTATTTTATGTTCAAGCATGGCTGAAATTGAAGCTCAGTATGCTGGTTATATAAATGAGGAAAATACTCACACTGTGAAAATTTTAAGAAAGTACAGTTGTGTACACCTACCATAAATGTAGATGTTCGAGTGTCTTCACTGTTGCAGTCATGACTGTAGGGTTCTCCCCTGCTGGCAGGCAGCCCTCGGTTGGCCAGAATCCCAAAGTCTGGGTCCGGCGTCGGCTGTTCAACCCTGCTCCCTGACATCAGAGCGCCAGGAGTATAAAGCTGACAGCCGATGCCATCTTCTCCAGTTTTTCTTGCCCCAGATGTCAGGAGTCCCAAAATGAAAATGGTCCCATAACCTTTGCAAATACACCTCAGAAGAATGGTGAAAAAGGAAATACACAAAAGTAAAAATAAGAGGGGACAGGAGGGAGGGAAACCCAGACTGCAACAGTGAAGACACTCGAACATCTACATTTATGGTAGGTGTACACAACTGTACTATGTTCATCGTGTTTCACTGTTGCAGTCATGACTGTAGGGTAGAATCCCAAAGCTGAAAGAAAGGGAGGTGGTCATGAAGAAGAAGGGGTGGCTAAAAGGCCCTGCAAGACTGCAGAGGCAAAGCCTGCCCTAGACTTAGAGTAGAGAGGTAGATTGTAGTGCTTAGAGAAAGTATGCACTGAACTCCAAGTTGCAGCTTCCAAAATGTCCTTGGTAGGAACTCCCCTGAGGAAGGCCGCAGAAGTGGCAGCAGCTCTGGTGGAATGATCCGTATACTCCCTGGGATTTGCTTTTCATGGTGTGAATAACAAAATCTGATTCCATGAGCAATCCATTTAGAAATGGTTTGTTTAGAAATGGCTTTACCTTGGGAACTTGAAGCATAAGAAACAAACAATTGTTCTGATTTTATGATGTCCTTGGTTCTGTTCAGGTAAAAACATAGCTGTCTGTGTACATCCAAGGAATGTAAGATCAGTTCCCCTTTATTTTGAGGAGTGGGGAAAAAGGTTGGCAAGTGGATAGTTTGATTTAAAGCCACTTTGGAAACCACCTTGGGCATGAAAGTTGGATTAGTCCTCAAAGATACCCTGTCTTGATGAAAAATAATATAAGGTTCCCCAGCCATAAGAGCTTGTAACTCTGAAACTCTCCTGGCAGAGGTTAGTGCTAACAGGATAGCTGTCTTCAAAGATAAAAACTTGATGTCAGAAGAAGCGGCAGGCTCAAAAGGAGGCAAGGTTAGTTTTTCCAAAACATAATTGAGATCCCAAGCAGGAATGGGAGGAGATCTAGGAGGTCTTAAGTTCTTAGCTCCTCTGAGGAACTGTCTCATGAGCTGGTGGGAAAAGATGGGAGGGTGTGTATTATAATGAGCAGAAATAGCAGAGGCATGGATCTTAATGGAAGAGAAAGAGAGACCCTTATGTAAGAGATCTGTCAAGTAAAGTAAAATTAAAGTAATGTTAGGAAGAAGAGGATCAGAATCCTGAGCCTGCATCCAGGAACAAAATCTTTTCCATTTTCCTGCATAAGATTTTCTAGTGCTAGGACGTCTGGCTTCTAAAATGACATCCATAACCTGCTTGGGTAGGAAAGAAGAAATCAAAGGCCCTGGATTAACCAGGCCGCCAGGCTGAGAGTTCTGACATGAGAGTGTAGAACCTGACCCTGATGTTGGGACAGAAGGTTCGGAGACTGAGGTAAAACCCAAGGGGGCTCCAGGCATAGGTTTTTTAGAGTTGGATACCAAAACTGCCGAAGCCAATTCGGAGCCAGCAAGATTATCATCTTGGGCTTGTCCTGTTTTATCTTAAATAAAACTCGTGGAAGAAGAGAAAGAAGCGGAAAGGCATAACCCGAGACGTTCCTCCAACTGAATGACAGGGCATCCACTTTCCAAGCTTCTCTGTGGAAAGTCCTGGTGCAAAAATTCTGTAGCTGATGATTTAGATGGGATGCAAAGAGGCCTATGTGAGGACATCCCCATACTGCTGTTATCATCCTGAATATTTTGGTGTCCAGCATCCACTCGTGTGGATCCGAAAAGTTTCTGCTCAAACTATCTGCCAGGAAGTTTTGTTTCCCCTGGTAGAAACTGAGCTTGAAGATCCAGATTGCAAGCTAGAGCTGTGTTCCATAAATCCATGGCTAGTCTGCAAAGGGGGTAGGAATGAGATCCCCCTTGCTTGTTTATGTACCACATAACTGTGGTGTTGTCTGTCCGTATTAGTAGTTGTCCTGGTTGTATGAGATTCCTGAAGGCCAATAGAGCTTTCTGAACAGCTAACATTTCCTTTAAGTTGATATGCAGGTGCTTCTGATCCTTTGTCCAAAGGCCCTGCAAATGGGCTCCCCAAGCATAATCCGAGGCGTCCGTGGTTAGAATCTGAGAGGCAGGAGGTAGACGGAAGGGCTTCCCTTTGTTTAGAGCACATGCCCTGGACCACCAAAGAAATTCCTTTTGAAGGCAAGGAAGGACGGGAATCAGTATGTCTAAACTGTGGCAATGCTGAGACCATACACTTTTTAGGTACCACTGTATTTTCCTCATGTGTAGTCTTGCATATGGTACGAGAAGGATGCAGGAGGCCATGTAACCCAAAGCCTGCAGGAATTTCCTTGCAGATAGATGGGTTAGAGTTGCCAAGGTTTTGAAAGTTGAAGCCAGCTGTAATTGTTTTTCGGATGTCAGAAATGCCATCTGGGTTGTAGTGTTTAGAAGAGCACCCAGAAAAGTTATCTGTTGTGATGGTGTCAAATTTGACTTTTTTATGTTTACAGAGAATCCCAGGAATTTGAGGAGGTACTGTACAAATTCTAGATGCTGGAGTAAGACATCCTTGCTGTCTGCCTGAATTAGACAATCGTCCAGATAAGGGTAAATTTGAATTCCCTTGAGTCTGCAGTAAGCTACTACTGGAGACAGGCATTTGGTGAAGACCCTGGGCGCAGCAGACAATCCAAAGGGCAGCGCAGAGAATTGAAAGTGCCTCGATCCGGCCTTGAACCTGAGGTATTTTCTGCGATCCTGCCTGATGAGAATGTATAAATATGCCTCCTTTAAATCCAAAGTCACCATCCATGCATCTTTGGACAGCATTGGAAGTAACTGCTGTAGAGTAAGCATCTTGAATTTTGGAATCTCTAGAAAGGTATTCAAGACCGACAGATCCAGAATGGGTCTCCATGAATTTTGCTTCCTTGGGACTAGAAAGAGCCTTGAGTAAAACCCTTTTCCCATCTCTGAAAGAGGAACCAGTTCTATGGCATTCATAGCCAAAAGAGCTTCCACCTGGTTTAAGGCCTCCGTCCATTGATGTTTTGGAAGGTCTGGCCATCCGCTTGGCCTTGGCAAGGAATGAAAATGGAATTTGTAACCTCTTAAAATCACATCCAAAACCCATTTGTCCTGGGTTGAGTCCAATTTTGATAAAAAAGAGAGAGTTTTCCTCCGAGAGGGGCTTAAAGGCAAAACGTTCCTGTAGCCCAACAGAGGGAGTCATTGAGTTTGTTTCCTTTGAGACTGTGGCCTGTCCTCTCCTCCCCTAGGGGTAGAAGCAGTCCACTGTCTTGGTCTATAAGCAGCTTATGATTGAGGCCTCCCTCTGGAGCGTCTATATCTAACCCCTCTGAGGCCTGTCTGAAGAGGGAAAGGACCAGTTTTTTGATGGCCAATTCCTGCTAAATCGAGGAGGCTTGTACTTGTAAGAAATCTTTAACTGTTTGCATGGATTTCGCCTTATCCTCCATCTTTTTAATCACCTCTTCAGTTTTAGATCCAAGCAAAACATTATGCTGAACAGGAGCATCCAATAATTTAGCCTTTACTTGTTCAGGTAAATTTTGTTCCTTTAGCCATGCATGTCTTCTAATGACTGTGCCAGAGGCCGCAGCCCTACAAGAAGCCTCCAAGGCATCAAATCCGCAGTGTAAAACATGCTTCCCAACCTGTTCAGCGGCATGCAATAAGTCATGTAATTCCCTATCATCTGCACAGGCAGAAATGGAAGTAAATTTTTGTTTTAGGACAGACAAGAGAAATTGCTGATATTTAAGCATATGAAACTGGCAGTTTAAAGTCCTAATGGACAAAGTAGCAGAAGTGTACACCTTTTTTCCCCATCTTTCCAAGGCTCGAGAATCCTTTTCAGTAGGAATGGGATTTTTAGCAGTAGCGGCCTTAACTCCCTTAGGACACTGAGAAATGGTTTCAGGGTCAGCGGTAAGATTCTTGTATAAAAACTGATGGGAATCAGGAACCCTGTAGTATCTATCAGGCTTAACAGGAGCAGGAGGAAAAGAATCAGGGGTTAAGTTAGCCTCCGAAAAGGCATCATCCACAATATCCAAAACAGGAGGAATAGCCAGGGGTCTATGTTGGGGAAGAAGAAGAAAATCCCTCAGTCTTTTCTTGGATTCCGAATACTCCTGTCCCTCCCAGTGGAAATGTTCCCTCATTTCATGCAGTTTCCCCAAAAGAAAAATCCTCAGGAGGAGAAGCTGAAGGAATGGATTCTTCCGCATCAGAATCCTCATAAGGAGGGAAAGAATATTCCTGATCAGAAGAAGCTGAGGACACAGAAGCCTGATCAGAGGAATCATAATAAACATCCTGCCTTGGCCTTTTGTCTGGAGGGGGATGAGAACCCCTAATCATTGTAAGTAAATCCTCCGCCATCTTGAGTAACTGTTTCTGTGACTTGGGAGCCGGTTCAGAAGAGGCCTGTGTTGAATTCTTTGATTTAGAAGGAGTCTTTGCCTTTGTCTTTGCCTTTACTTCAAGCTGAGTAGGCCTGAAAACCCCTTCGGAAGCCGGTACCTGCACAGCGGCTCCGGACCCATCCGAAGTAGCATTGTCCGAAGGTCCTGCAACAGAGATATTTAAAGGCCTGGTTGGCTCCTCATGAGAGTCCGTTTCGGCCGTCGGTTCTGAAATGGCCGACGACAGGGGCTGCAAAAGCGCCTCACTGACGATGGCCGAACCTGAAGCTGGCTCCACATGTGCGCTATCATCAGATTTGGACCTCGGAGGCCTGTCTTTATCCTTGCGACATTTGTGAACTCCGGTAGCTGGAACCGTATCCGACATTTTGTAGTTAAATCGCCTACCGAAGCAATGAAAAGCAAAATCGTACCTTCACTTAATTGTATGTTGATTGAATCTAGCACAAAACCGACAACTAGCTACGTCGTGGTCAGGGCCTAAGCAAGGAATACAGTAAGAATAAAAATCCTTATGATGTATTTGCTTCCCACATGAAATACAATTATTAACTTTTTCTGACATCGGAGTGGAGCAAGAAAAAAGTATCCCCAACGGGGTACTTAGCTTCGAGTGGAGAAGAAAGTCTTCGGACCGAAGTATATAGAAATATTCGTCAGGAGTCAACCGACCGGCACTTGCAAACTGCTATCACCGCACGGCAAGAAAGACCGGAGAAGATGGCGTCGGCTGTCAGCTTTATACTCCTGGTGCTCTGCCGTCAGGGAGCAGGGTTGAACAGCCGATGCCGGACCCAGACTTTGGGATTCTGGCCGACCGAGGGCTGCCTGCCGGCAGGGGAGGACCCTACAGTCATGACTGCAACAGTGAAACACGAAGAACATCTGTGCTTGAACCAAATCAGAATTCTACAATAAGCATTCACTCATCAGTATCAGCCAAAACATTCCTGCTGCCACTGCAGTTACATGCAAAGGAGTATCATATCCCTAATGTCCAGGATGGAAGGAACTCTATTATATTCTCATATTACTGAGCCGGTGTCTTTGTTTAACTGCCATATCTCTGCAAGTATAATTACAGAACAGGATATCTGAAATTGCATTCTGCTATAAAATCTTGACTACCCCAGGCTTCCTAGTCCCTAATGTGAGTGGTTTAGAGGTATGTGAATGACCCATAGCCACAAAATGGCAGTAGTAATATGTCTGTTACCTCCATTTCCACCTCCACTAATACAAAAGAAAGTCTAATCAGAAACATACCTGTCATTATCCGGCACATTTTCTACCTTTCCATAGCCTGGTATGGGCATGGGACAGCCCATGTGATTGTACTCTGCAATTCTGGGCTCTGGGGCTGGCACTTCCTTGGCAGACTTTTTATGCCTCTTCACAGCAGCTAACCTCTCATTCTCCTTATCACACACAAAGCACTCAAAGCCGTTAAGATAGTTTGGCTTGGTCATATCATTCACTCCCCACTCTCTTTTTTCTAAGGTGTCCAGCAAATCTTGGTTGGTAATGCCACCTGTATTTTTATAATCAAGATATTTTAGATACTCCTCATCATTTTGGTCCAAGAAGTTAATAAAATCTGCCAGTTGCTTTGGAGAATCAAAGTCATCAATTATTATGATAGAATGATTGTTGGGCATCCAGTCCTGGACAACTGGAGATCCCCGATAGACTGGGACAGCCCCCAGATGCATTGGTCTCCACAGCTTCTCTGTCATGTAGTCATTGCAGATGGCATTTTCCAAAGCCAGGTGAAACTTGTATCTGGATATAAAGTCCATGAACTCTGAATCTTCACCTGTTGCAGTTGCTGTGTCCTCTAGCCTCTCACTTGGCAACACTTTATTATGCAGACATTTCCCACTAGCATCAACCTGAAAGTACATAAATAAATAACAATGTTATGGTTAAAGTCTGAAGTGTGCAAACCAAAGGTGAATTCAGCTTCAGAGTGACCTCACTCTCTATACAAAAATAAGATCCAAAATCAAGCCAAGTTATTTATGGACAAGGTAAACATTCTGTGCAACTATAACAGTTACTTCACCATCAGCTATGTACAACTTGATACAATGTTATGTGCAGTAGCTTGAGTATTAGCTTTTGTTTTGGCTTGAAGATGCAAGCTAGACTGCTAGCACCTGGCTTACCTGCATAGTTTAAAAAAAAAATACCTTTATTAAATTATCACTTATGACATAGGCAGTCAGTCAACCATTACATGACGCCAAAACATTACTATGCATGTACTGTTTCCACAGTTCCCATTTTTATGTAATTTGCTCCTACCCTTTTCTGAAGATCCCATTTCCAGTTGTTTTATTTCTGTTACTGTATTCAATGCTTCTACTACAGTTGGTATAGACTTTGATGTCTGCATGCACTGCTGACCACTAATTTAAAGTATTTGTTAATGACTCAAAAGTTTCTCTCAATCAAAATCAAAACATGCAATTAAACACACACATGGGTAAGTTTTGCCTAGCCTCACATATCCAAACAGCTTATTTTTCAAAGAACAGTACAGAATTTAAATGGATCTATCCTTATTAATTGCTCTATTACAGAAGCCCTTGTCCCAGACATTTGGAAAGCTTTCTTCAAAATCCCTCTCCACAAAGGTGGTAACTCCACAGATCCATCCAACTACCGTCCCATTACAATACTCTTCCCACTATCCAAAATTCTCAGAAAATACGTCTTACCCAACTAAACATTTGCTGGACAATAGTCTTCTTGCTCCCACCAAACATGGATTTAGACACCATCAGAGCACATCTACCACACTACTCTCATTCACCCAAACTGTAGCAGAAGCCCAAGATAATAACCACCTAGTTTCCTGCCTATTCCTCAATCTCTCCAAGGCCTTCAATACAGTCTCACACACCAAAATATCATCTAAACTTTCTGATCTCCATGTCTCTACTCCACTACAAATTGGGTCTCTAGTTACTTATCTAACGGATAACAATCTATTCACTGGCAGTCTGTCAACCCCCTTTCCTACCTGTCAATACAGGTGTTCCCCAAGGCTCTATCTTGGGTCCCCTCTTGTTCAGTATCTTTACAAACAGAATAAACTCTGCTACCAAGCACACTACTCTCTTACAATATGCCACCGATTCAATCCTTAGCACTACCACCCACAACTTTTCAGAACTCCTTGCCCATACCCAAGACACCTTTCACCTCAATCGAAACCTGGCTCACAGAAAACCAACTAATATTAAATAATAAAAAAAACTAAGCTTTTACTTTTCCTGCCTAGAACAATGGTACACCTTAAACCCTCCTTCTCAATTATCTCTCTAAATGACACTTTCATCACACCTGACCCCTTTACTAAACTACTTGGTGTAACTGCTGATGGCGAACTAAAATTTGACATTCACATCAACCAGTGCATACAAAAAACGAATCAAAAACTTGGACTTCTGTACCATAATCACAAACTACTCTCTCCCTCCACTAAACCCTCTCTTGCTACACCACTTCTCTTAACCTGCCTTCTGTAAGCTTCCCCAGTCCTTACAAACCTTCATTCACCTCTCCTCTCTAAATTAGAACAAACCTACCACAAAATAGCCAGACTCTCATCCAGTCTACCATATAAATCCCACCACTGTCTTGCTCTTAAGTCTTTATTATGGCCTGAATTTCAAAACCAACTTCTTCCACAAAATACAGTTGTGTACACTTACCATAAATGTAGATGTTTGAGTGTATTCACTGTTGCAGTAGTCACCTGTGGGTTATCCCTGCTGTGGTAGCCCTCGGCCAGCCCGAATATCAGAGTCAATGTTTTTCTGCGTCAGTTGCCGTCGATTGCTGCCTGACATCAGGTCATCAGTGCTATAAAGAAAGGCAGCAGACACCATTACATCAGTCTTTCTTGCCCTAACCAGTCAGAGGCCCAAGTAAATATGGTAAAGTGGTCCTGGTGGCTAAAAGCCATAGTTAGAAACTTATGTCACCCTAAAAAAGAAGATATAACGAGGAAGGAGGGTGGAAAACCGGGACTGCAACAGTGAATACACTCAGACATCTACATTTATGGTAAGTGTACACAACTGTACTATGTTCTTCGTGTTTCACTGTTGCAGTCATCACCTGTGGAAGGATTCCCAAAGCTGAGAAGAGGGGTGATAGGACTAGTAAGAGACCTAGGAATGGGTCAGCATGCCCTGCAGAACTGCAGAGGCAAACCCTGCCCAAGCCTTAGAAAACAGAGGTAGGTGGTAACGTTTGGCAAAGGTATGAACAGAAGTCCAGGTGGCAGCTTCCAGGATTGTCCCTGGTGGGAACTCATCTGAGGAATTCTGTGGAAGTGGAGGCTGCCCTAGTGGAAGGGGTTCGAACACACTTGGGGGAGGGGGGGGATCTCATGCAATCTGTAGCAAAAATGGATACAGTGTGACATCCGTTTGGAAATGGGCTTCCCCTCTGCACCTGGGGAAAAGCTGACAAGTAGTTGATCTGTTTTCCTGAAGGGTTTAGTACAGTCCAGATAGTATCTGAGCTGTCTGTGCATGTCTAGTGAATGCAGAATTCTTTCCCTCTTGTTTTGAGGGTTAGGAAAGAAGGTGGGCAGATGTATGGCCTGGTTGAGAGTTACATTAGATACTAATCTGGGCATACAGGAGGGGTTAGTCCTCAGGGAGACCCTGTCTGCATGGAAGATGATGAAGGGCTCAATGGCCACCAGTGCCTGAAGTTCTGAAACCATTCTGGCTGAGGTGATAGCTAGGAGAAAAACAGTCTTCCCTGAGAGGTATCTTAGATCTGCTAAAGCAGAAGGTTTGAAGGTGGTAAAGTTAGTTTTTCCAAAAAATAATTCAGGTCCCAGGCTGCAGTGGGTGACCTTCTGGGAGGTCTGATATTAGAAGCCCCACTGAAGAATTGTTTAATCAATGGATGGGAGAACAGGGGCTGTTCTGTATCAAAATGAGCCGAAATGGCTGAGGTGTAGATTTTAATAGAGGAGAAGGAGAGGCCACTATTACGTAGCTCTGCTAGGTAGTCCAGGATAAGAGGGATGGAAGATTGTGAGATATTGCCCCCTCTGGACTGGCTCTAGGAGCAGAATCTTTTCCATTTTCCTGTGTAAGATTTTCTGGTGCTGGGCCTTCTGGCCTCTGTGATAATGTCTAGGACCTGTTTGCTTAACAGGGGCCCCCTGTTTGCCTTTAGAGTATTAGCCATGCTGATAGACTGAAAGTCTGCAAGTCTGGATGCAGCACCCCCCCCCCCCACACACACACACACACACCTGAGTTAAGAGGTCTGAGATCAGGGGAAGCTGCCTGGGAGGCTGTAAGATCAGGCTGCACAGTAAGGGGTACCAATGTTGTCTGGGCCAATCTGGAGCAATGATGATGTCCTCTGGTCTCTCCTCCCTTATGTTGTTCAGTACCTTGGGAATAACAGGCAGAGGATGGAATGCGTACACAAAGAGGGTGTTCCAGGGGAAGGTCAAGGTATCCACCTTCCACACCAGGTGGTGATACTCCCTGGTACAGAATTTTTTTCAGCTGATGGTTGAGTTGTGAAGCAAAGAGATCCACCTCCCGAGTCCCCCATGCCTGAGTGATATGTAAAAAGATTTTTCTGTGGACCTGCCATTCATGGGGGTCCAGTAAGTTTCTGCTTAAGTGGTCTGCCAGGGTGTTGTTGATCCCTGGTAGGTATTGGGCTATCAGGTGTAGTCCCATGTAAGAGGATGTCAACCAGAGGTTCATGGCTAGCCTGCACAGAGGGTAAGATTGGGTCCCTCCCTGTTTGTTGATGTACCACATTACTGTGCTGTTGTCTGTTTTGATAAGGAGAACCCCTGGCTTGAGAAGGGGTTTGAAGAAAGTCAGAGCCTTTTGTACCGCCATCATTTCCTTCTGGTTGATGTACAAGGGAAGGTACTTGGCATCCCAAAGAACTTGGGTGCACCTGCCTTCTAGGTGAGTACCCCAACCTATGTCTGAGGCATTGGTGGTAATGCTCTGCCCAGTTGGGCAGAGGGTGAAGGAAAAACCCTTGTTCTGGGCACAGGCCCCTGCCCACCACAGAAGCTCGGCCCTTATAGAGGGGATCAGAGGGAGAGAGGTCACGAGGTTGAGAGTGCCGACACCAAAGGTTCTTTAGGTACCAGTGAAGTTTTCTCATGTGAAGCCTGGCCAGAGGAATTAGACAGATGCAAGATGCTATGTACCCCAAGGCTTACAGGAACTTCCTCGCAGAGTGGTTACTTCTGGAAGCCAGCTGGGTAAAATAGAGCAACAGGGAACTCTGATTTTCTGAGGACAGGAAGGCCATTTGGGAAGCTGTGTCCACAGTGCTCCCAAGAAAATAATCTTCCTGGAGGGTGTTTGCCTTGATCTCTTCTCGTTGATGGTGTACCCTAAGGAGGTTAGTAGGGTTTTGACAAAGAGGAGGTCCTTGAGGAGCATTTCTTTGCAATCTGCCTGAATGAGGCAGTCGTCCAGATAAGGGTAAATTTGTATATTTTTCTGTCTGCAAAAGGCTATGGCCGGGGCTAAGCATTTGGCAAATATCCTGGGAGCAGCAGATAAGTCAAAGGGTAGTGCAGAGAACCAAAAGTAGTGTGAGCCTACTCTGAAGCAAAGGAATGTCCTGCAGAATTCCCTTATGGGGATGTGGAGGCAGACATCTTTTAGATCTAGGGTAACTAACCAGGCATTTTTTGTCAGCATAGGCAGCAGCTGCTGCAACGTTAGCATTCTAAATTTGGGGACCACCAGGAAGGTGTTCAGAATGGATAGATCCAGGATGGGGTGCCAAGTGCCCTCTTTTCTGGGAACAAAGAACAGTCTGGACTAAAAGCCTTTGCCCGTTTGATCTCTGGGGACAGGATCTACTGCCCCTTGGGATATGAGTTTTTGGACTTGTTTCAATGCCTCTATCCACGGATTTGGAGGCAAGTCTGGGTACCCTCTTGGAATTGGGAGTTTGTTGAAGGAGAATTTGTATCCCTGAAAAATTATCGTTAAGACCCATTGGTCCTTTGTTACAGAAAGCCAGTTTTCTTTGCAGAGGGAGAGCCTTCCTCCTAGTTTTTGGTGAGTGAAGAGGGCAGAAGGGAGTAGAGGGAGTCATTGAGAATTTTTGCCATAGAGGGATGGCTTAGAGCTCCCTGCCTTTGGAGTGGAAGTGGCCCACTGTATGGTTCTCTGCTGTCCCTGGGACAGGAGACTGGGGGATCTATCCCTGCAGGGCTTACCTTGCCCCTGTCTGCTAGATGCAGAAAAGGACCAGTGTTTTGAGGGAAAATTCCTGCTGAACCTAGGAGGTTGTACCTGAAGGAAATTGTTTACTGTTTGCATAGATTGTGCTATGTCTTCCATCTTTTTATGCACCTCTTCTGCTTTTACCCCAAACAAGTGGTCCTTATCCAAGGGTGCAGCAAATAATTTAGATTTGACATGATCAGGGAGAGGTTGTTCCTTCAACCATGCATGTCTCCTAATGACAGATCCTGACACTGCTGCCCTGCTTGAGGCTTCTAGGGTGTCATACCCACAGTGCAATGAGTGTTTAGCCACTTGATAAGTAGAGTGCAGTAAATATGCTAACTCTTTCGAATTGGCATCGTCAGGAAAGATTGAAATCATTTGTTTTAATAGTTCCAAAGTGTGTTGTTGATATTTTAACATGTGGAACTTACAGTTGAGTGCTCCGATAGCTAAGGTTGCAGAGGTGTATACTTTTTTACCCCATCTGTCCACAGCTTTGAAGTCCTTGTCAGAAGGAATAGGATTCTTTGCAGAACTAGCCTTAGCTCCTTTTGGTCCCTGTGTAATGACCTCCGGGTCTGCAGCAGGACTTCTGTACAGGTATTTCTGAGAATCAAGTACTCTGTAATACCAGTCAGGTTTAAAGGGAGCACGTGGGAGGGCGTCGGGTGTTAAGCTGGATTCATGGAAGACATCAATCACCTCTAAGATTGGAGGGACAGACAAGGGTCTGTATTGGGGCAGGTCTAGAAACTCGCTTAGTCTTTTCTTAGACTGAGGGAAGTCCTTGGATTCCCAGTGGAAATGTTCCCTGAGGGTGTGAAGGGTTTCTCCAAAGGAAAGAACTTCTGGTGGGGAGGCAGAATGAATGGATTCTTCTGCATCTGAATCCTCATTAGTAGTCAGAGGTTGCTGTTCCTCTTCAAAATCTGAATAATCAGACTCCTCAGAATCCTGTTCTGTCAGTATTTCAGGAGAAAGGTCTCTTTTCCTTTTAAAACGTGTGGCCTGATACCCCTGATAAGGGTGACAAGATCCTCCGCCATTTTAAGCATTTGAATTTGGGGGTGGTGGAGCAGGAGTAAAATGGTGGCTAGAGGTAGTTTTCCTAGGAGTGGCCTTGCTTCTAGGCCTAAAAGTATACATCAGTCTGACAGAAATGGTAGTCAGAGGAGAAGACGCCAGTTTTTGTCTAGATTCAGTAGTGCAAAAAACCTCCTTGGAAGCCGGTGCCTGCATCACGGCTCCAGACCCAACCAAGGCAGAGACAACCAAAGGCTCGAAAGACGGAGAAGATTTCTGCGGCATACCGGACTCTGAAAGGGTCTCAGTAGAGGCCTGTGAAGGTATCAAATAGGGCATCAGGGGCTGCAAAGGCGCCTCACTGAATTCCAGTGAACTGATGACCTGTTTGCAGTAGAGTCGTCAGTAGGCTTAGCCTTGTGTGGTCTGTCTCTATCTTAATCCAGACAGACGCCATTTCGGAATGCAAAGACGGAAGATGAAAATACCTGGCTACAAAAAGAGCTCTATGACGAATGGTTCACGCTTTAAAGAGGGCACAGAACTGGCAACGGGGAACAACGTAGTCTGGGCCTAAACAAGTGCCGCAGTATGAATGGAAGTCTTGGTGTGGTATTTGCCTTTCACAGGTGAGACAATTGTTACCTTTTTTGGACATCGGTTAGTGCAAGAAAAAAGTATCCCCAACAGGGAACTTAACTTCAGACGTTTTCAGCTGTAATTCAAACTCTGGTAGCGACCAACCGGCACACTTACAAACTGCTTCTGCTACAGGCTCCACGGCAAGAAAGATTGATGTAATGGCGTCGGCCGTCTTCCTTTATAGCACTGACGACCTGCAGTCAGGCAGCAAGTGACAGCAGCCGACACAGAAAAACATTGACTCTGGTATTCAGGCCGGCCGAGGGCTACCACAGCAGGGATAACCCACAGGTGATGACTGCAACAGTGAAACACGAAGAACGTCTACACATTATACACTCTATACTCTATAACCCCACTTCCTGTCCCTCCATCTCTAACATTATATCACCCTGTAACACCACATGTCAGCTTCGTACATCTGACAAACATCTTCTAGACATCTACAAACCTGATAAAAATATAGGCAAATCCCTCTAAATTCTGTCGCCCATTCCTGGAATACCCTTCCTCTTAACATAAGGAATATACCTCAAAGCCCAATTTAAAAACGGGCTTAAAAAAGTACAGTTGTGTACACCTACCATAAATGTAGATGTTCGAGTGTCTTCACTGTTGCAGTCATGACTGTAGGGTTCTCCCCTGCCGGCAGGCAGCCCTCGGTCGGCCAGAATCCCAAAGTCTGGGTCCGGCGTCGGCTGTTCAACCCTGCTCCCTGACATCAGAGCGCCAGGAGTATAAAGCTGACAGCCGACGCCATCTTCTCCAGTTTTTCTTGCCCCAGATGTCAGGAGTCCCAAAATGAAAATGGTCCCATAACCTTTGCAAATACACCTCAGAAGAAGGGTGAAAAGGGAAATACACAAAAGTAAAAATAAGAGGGGACAGGAGGGAGGGAAACCCAGACTGCAACAGTGAAGACACTCGAACATCTACATTTATGGTAGGTGTACACAACTGTACTATGTTCATCGTGTTTCACTGTTGCAGTCATGACTGTAAGGTAGAATCCCAAAGCTGAAAGAAAGGGAGGTGGTCATAAAGAAGAAGGGGCGGCTAAAAGGCCCTGCAAGACTGCAGAGGCAAAGCCTGCCCTAGACTTAGAGTAGAGAGGTAGATTGTAGTGCTTAGAAAAAGTATGCACTGAACTCCAAGTTGCAGCTTCCAAAATGTCCTTGGTAGGAACTCCCCTTTGGAAAGCTGCAGAAGTGGCAGCAGCTCTGGTGGAATGAGTCCGTATGCTCCCTGGGATTTGCTTTCCATGGTGTGAATAACAAAATCTGATTCCATGAGCAATCCATTTAGAAATGGTTTGTTTTGAAATGGCTTTACCTTGGGAACTTGAAGCATAAGAAACAAACAACTGTTCTGATTTTCTGATGTCCTTGGTTCTGTTCAGGTAAAAACGTAGCTGTCTGTGTACATCCAAGGAATGTAAGATCCTTTCCCTTTTATTTTGAGGAGTGGGGAAAAAGGATGGCAAGTGGATAGTTTGATTTAAAGCCACTTTGGAATCCACCTTAGGCATGAAGGTCGGATTAGTCCTCAAAGATGCCCTGTCTTGATGAAAAATAATATAAGGTTCCACAGCCATAAGAGCTTGTAACTCTGAAACTCTCCTGGCAGAGGTTAGTGCTAACAGGATAGCGGTCTTCCAAGATAAAAACTTGATGTCAGAAGAAGCGGCAGGCTCAAAAGGAGGCAAGGTTAGGTTTTTCCAAAACATAATTGAGATCCCAAGCAAGAATGGGAGAAGATCTAGGAGGTATTAAGTTCTTAGCTCCTCTGAAGAACGGTCTCATGAGCTGGTGGGAAATGATGGGAGGGTGTGTATTATAATGAGCAGAAATAGCAGAGGCATGGATCTTAATGGAAGAGAAAGCGAGACCCTTATGTAAGAGATCTGTCAAGTAAAGTAAAATTAAAGTAATGTTAGGAGGAAGAGGATCAGAATCCTGAGCCTGCATCCAGGAACAAAATCTTTTCCATTTTCCTGCATAAGATTTTCTAGTGCTAGGACGTCTGGCTTCTAAAATGACATCCATAACCTGCTTGTGTAGGAAAGAAGAAATCAAAGGCCCTGGATTAACCAGGCAGCCAGGCTGAGAGTTCTGACATGAGAGTGTAGAACATGACCCTGATGTTGGGACAGAAGGTTCGGAGACTGAGGTAAAACCCAAGGGGGCTCCAGGCATAGGTTTTTTAGAGTTGGATACCAAAACTGCCGAGGCCAATTCGGAGCCAGCAAGATTATCATCTTGGGCTTGTCCTGTTTTATCTTCAATAAAACTCGTGGAAGAAGAGGAAGAGGCGGAAAGGCATATCCCGAGAGGTTCCTCCAACTGAATGACAGGGCAACCACTTTCCAAGCTTCTCTGTGGAAAGTCCTGGTGCAAAAATTCTGTAGCTGATGATTTAGATGGGATGTAAAGAGGTCTATGTGAGGACATCCCCATACTGCTGTTATCATCCTGAATATTTTGGTGTCCAGCATCCACTCGTGTGGATCCGAAAGGTTTCTGCTCAAACTATCTGCCAGGAAGTTTTGTTTCCCTGGTAGAAACTGAGCTTGAAGATCCAGATTGCAAGCTAGAGCTGTGTTCCATAAATCCATGGCTAGTCTGCAAAGGGGGTAGGAATGAGATCCCCCTTGCTTGTTTATGTACCACATAACTGTGGTGTTGTCTGTCCGCATTAGTAGTTGTCCTGGTTGTATGAGATTCCTGAAGGCCAATAGAGCTTTCTGAATGGCTAACATTTCCTTTAAATTGATATGCAGGTGCTTCTGATCCTTTATCCAAAGGCCCTGCAGATAATTGCCCTGAAAATGGGCTCCCCAAGCATAATCCGAGGCGTCCGTGGTTAGAATCTGAGAGGCAGGAGGTAGACGGAAGGGCTTCCCTTTGTTTAGAGCACATGCCCTGGACCACCAAAGAAATTCCTTTTGAAGGCAAGGAAGGACGGGAATCAGTATGTCCAAACTGTGGCAATGCTGAGACCATACACTTTTTAGGTACCACTGTATTTTCCTCATGTGTAGTCTTACATATGGTACGAGAAGGATGCAGGAGGCCATGTAACCCAAAGCCTGCAGGAATTTCCTTGCAGATAGATGGGTTAGAGTTGCCAAGGTTTTGAAAGTTGAAGCCAGCTGTAATTGTTTTTCGGATGTCAGAAATGCCAACTGGGCTGTAGTGTTTAGAAGAGCACCCAGAAAAGTTATCTGTTGTGATGGTGTCAAATTTGACTTTATGTCTACAGAGAATCCCAGGAATTCTGTACAAATTCTAGATGCTGGAGTAAGACATCCTTGCTGTCTGCCTGAATTAGACAATCATCCAGATAAGGGTAAATTTGAATTCCCTTGAGTCTGCAGTAAGCTACTACTGGAGCCAGGCATTTGGTGAAGACCCTGGGCGCAGTAGACAATCCAAAGGGCAGTGCAGAGAATTGAAAGTGCCTCGATCCGGCCTTGAACCCGAGGTATTTTCTGCGATCCTGCCTGATGGGAATTTGTAAATATGCTTCCTTTAAATCCAAAGTCACCATCCATGCATCTTTGGACAGCACTGAAAGTAACTGCTGTAGAGTAAGCATCTTGAATTTTGGAATCTCTAGAAAGGTGTTCAAGACCGACAGATCCAGAATGGGTCTCCATGAATTTTGCTTCCTTGGGACTAGAAAGAGCCTTGAGTAAAACCCTTTTCCCATCTCTGAAGGAGGAACCAGTTCTATGGCATTCATAGCCAAAAGAGCTTCCACCTGGTTTAAGGCCTCTGTCCATTGATGTTTTGGAAGGTCTGGCCATCCGTTTGGCCTTGGCAAGGTATGAAAATGGAATTTGTAACCTCTTAAAATCACATCCAAAACCCATTTGTCCTGGGTTATTTGAGTCCAATTTTGATAAAAGAGAGAGTTTTCCTCCGAGAGGGGCTTCCAGGCAAGACGTTCCTGTAGCCCAACAGAGGGAGTCATTGAGTTTGTTTCCTTTGAGATTGTGGCCTGTCCTCTCCTCCCCTAGGGGTAGAAGCAGTCCACTGTCTTGGTCTATAAGCAGCTTGTGTTTGAGACCTCCCTCTGGAGCTTCTATATCTACCCCTCTGAGGCCTGTCTGAAGAGGGAAAGGACCAGTTTTTTGAAGGCCAATTCCTGCTAAATCTAGGAGGCTGTACTTGTAAGAAATCTTTAACTATTTGCATGGATTTCGCCTTATCCTCCATCTTTTTAATCACCTCTTCAGCTTTAGATCCAAACAAAACATTATGCTGAACAGGAGCATCCAATAATTTAGCCTTTACTTGTTCAGGTAAATTTTGTTCCTTTAGCCATGCATGTCTTCTAATGACTGTGCCAGAGGCCGCAGCCCTACAAGAAGCCTCCAAGGCATCAAATCCACAGTGTAAAACATGCTTCCCAACCTGTTCAGTGGCATGCAATAAGTCATGTAATTCCTTATCATCTGCACAGGCAGAAATGGAAGTAAATTTTTGTTTTAAGACAGACAAGAGAAATTGCTGATATTTAAACATATGAAACTGACAGTGTAAAGCCCTAATGGACAAAGTAGCAGAAGTGTACACCTTTTTTCCCCATCTTTCCAAGGCTCAAGAATCCTTTTCAATAGGAATGGGATTTTTAGCAGTAGCGGTCTTAACACCCTTAGGATCCTGAGAAATTGTTTCAGGGTCAGCAGTAGGATTCTTGTATAAAAACTGATGGGAATCAGGAACCCTGTAGTACCTATCAGGCTTAACAGGAGCAGGAGGAAAAGAATCAGGGGTTAAGTTAGCCTCCGAAAAGGCATCATCCACAATATCCAAAACAGGAGGAATAGCCAGGGGCCTATGTTGGGGAAGAAGAAGAAAATCCCTCAGTCTTTTCTTGGATTCCAAATACTCCTGTCCCTCCAAGTGGAAATGTTCCCTCATTTATTTATTTATTTTATTTTACATTTGTTGACCGGGCTGGTCTAGCTGGACATATTTCCATTTTCAGTAGAGGACCGAGGAGAAAAGCTCCAAACAGTAAAAACATGAAATACAAACAATGAAGGAATGATAATTGTTACATAGTACATAAACATAGTAGAAATAAAGTATGCATCTTTTTTTTTTTTTTTTGTCAACCAGTATGTGTAATTGTATCATTGTGATTACCAGTTCAGTTCCTCATAAGAGAAAATAATGAGGAAAAAAAACAAAAAAAAAAAACTTAGTATGGTATAGATAAATATGAGCTCAGGCAAGGAAGGGTTAGTCTGGTTTACTGCATGGGCATAACCAGTGTATTTTAAAGTGTGTTTTGAGCTTTTGTTTAAAGAGAGGCAAAGAAGAGAGTGACGTTAGTTCTTTGGGAAGTAGGTTCCAGTCTTTTCCCACAGTGTTAGAAAACAGGGAGTTTCCAGCCAAATTGTTAGTTTTGGTTATGCTAGCTAGAAGCTTGTTAGAGGAGCGTAGTATATCTAGGTTTTTTAGGGGATTATGAGATTGGATAGTATAGGAGTTCTATTAGGTTGATAAAATATCTTGTGGGCCATGGTTAGTTGGGAGATTTTTAGAAGGTTTTGAATTTCTAGCCAGCCCAGCTGCATGAGATTTAGGCAGTGGTGGGTACGAAAAGGATTACCCGTGGCAAATCTGGCGATGTTGTTATAGGCATGCTCTAGTTTAACAAGGTTATTCTTTTTGAGGTTAGTATATATGGGAGAGGCATAAAGAAGAGTAGAAATTAAATGGGAGTGTGCAATTTGGGTTTTAGCTGTTGGAGTTAAGAAGGATTTGATTCGATATAAGGAACCAATTTTCTTGTTGATAGTTTTAATTGTGTTATTTATGTGATTATCAAATGTAAGGTTGTTATCAATAGTAATTCCTAACAACTTGGTTGTGCAGTCAGGGTGTATGATAGTATCATTATTGGAAGTAATACAGAAATCTATTGGGGTGGACTTATTGGTTGGTGTAAAAAGAAGGAGCTTGGTTTTCTTAGCATTAAGAAGGAGACAACGTTTAGTGAACCAAGTTTCAACTGAATTGAATACTTTCTGTGTCAGGGATTGTAGTGCAGATGGTGAGCTTGCTGAACAGATTAATGTTGAATCGTCTGCATATTGAATGCAGGTGGCATTTGGGATTGTTACATGCAGGTCATTAATAAAAAGAGAGAAGAGAAGTGGACGAAGAATAGAGCCCTGAGGGACTCCCAGGGTGACAGGTAGAAGAGATGATATATTATCTGCCCAAAGAACTGCTTGTTGTCTATTGGTTAGGTAGGACCTGAACCATTTACTTGCTAAAGAGTCAAGGGCGAAGGATTCAAGAATGTTGATAAGAAGGGCATGGTTAACCATGTCGAAAGCTTTGGAGAGGTCAATAAAGAGAGCAGATGAGAGGTTGTTGTTATTGCGATTTCTATTTATAACATCTGTAAAGGATAGCAGGGCTGTCGTGGTAGTATGGGATGGCCTAAAACCATGTTGGCATTTTGCTATTATGTTATTTTGAGTTAAATGGTTTAACAGTTGATGATGAACACATTTTTCCATAATTTTAGCTAAGGGAGATAAAAGTGCTATTGGCCGATAGAGTAGTCGTTTGAGTTTTCGCCTTTGTGAAGGGGAATGATATGGGAGATTTTCCAGATGTTAGGAACATTCCCTTCCTTAATGGTTCTATTTATGAGGATGGATATAGGATAAGAAATTACTTTGGCTGCTTTTTGGAGGTATTCAGAAGGTAGCTGGTCAGCAGAAGGGATACAGGGCTTAAGTTTTTGGATGAGTTTGAAGATAAGAGTGGTAGAGACTGGTTGTATTGAGAAAGCAGGTAGAGTACTGTGTGTGGAAGTGGCAAGGTTTGAGCTGTCTAGAGTAAGTTGGCTTGTTAGTGTTTGTATGGTTTCCGTAAAGAAGGAATTGAAGGCATTGGCTGTTTGCTGGGGGGTGTTTGGGTCTGCTGGAAGTGGAGCTGGCATCTGAGAGTGCCCTGGGGAAAGGAGTTTATTTATACTAGACCAAAACCTCTGGGGGTTATTTTTGTGGTTTTGTTGTAGTTTATAGTAGTAGTTTTTTTTGTCGGATAGTATTGCCTTTTTTGTACTATTTCTCAGTTGCTTAAACAGTAGTTGATCATAAGTATTTTTGTTAGCTCTCCACTTTGCCCAGGATTTATTTCTAAGTAAGATTTTTTTGTTTGGTTTCTTTGGAAAGCCAGGGGGCTGGTTTGGTTTTCATTTTGATGGTCCTTTTGGGTGCATGCTTATCAAGGATAATAGAAATTTAGAGTTTAGATAGTCAATGGCTTGTTCAAGTGGTAGAATTTTTAAAGGGTTCCAGTCACAAGCATTTAGTTCATTTTGGAATAATGTTGGGTTGAAATGTTTATTAGTACGTATGATTCTATAAATGGGAGGATTTGAGATATCATTTTTATGCCTAAGGATATAGGTTAAAGTATGATCACTAATATCATCGGGTAGAGTTCCAACATTGTACCTTTGTTGTTGTCTCTTTATAAGAATCCAGTTTAGTATGCTCTCTTTTTTGTTTGGTTTGTTGATTCTGGTAGTGGAGGTTATAGTTTGATAGTTATATCATAGGTTATAGTTTATTTCATGCAAAGTTTCCCCAAAAGAAAAATCCTCAGGAGTAGAAGATGAAGGAGTGGAATCTTCCGCATCAGAATCCTCATAAGGAGGGAAAGAATATTCCTGATCAGAAGAAGAAACTGAGGAAACAGAAGCCTGATCAGAGGAATCATAATAAACATCCCGCCTTGGCCTTTTCTCTGGAGGGGGATGAGAACCCCTAATCATTGTAAGTAAATCCTCCGCCATCTTGAGTAACTGTTTCTGTGACTTGGGAGCCGGTTCAGAAGAGGCCTGTGTTGAAGTCTTTGATTTAGAAGGAGTCTTTGCCTTTGCCTTTACTTGAAGCTGAGTAGGCCTGAAAACCCCTTCGGAAGCCGGTACCTGCACAGCGGCTCCGGACCCATCCGAAGGAGCATTGTCCAAAGGTCCTGCAACAGAGATATTTAAAGGCCTGGTTGGCTCCTCATGAGAGTCCGTTTCGGCCATCGGTTCTGAAATGGCCGACGACAGGGGCTGCAAAAGCACCTCACTGATGACGGCCGAACCTGAAGCTGGCTCCACATGTGCGCTATCATCAGATTTGGACCTCGGAGGCCTGTCTTTATCCTTCTGACATTTGTGAACTCCGGTAGCTGGAACCGTATCCGATGACATTTTGTAGTTAAAGCGCCTACCGAAGTAATGAAAAGCAAAATCGTACCTTCGCTTAATTGTACGTTGATTGAATCTAGCACAAAACCAACAACTAGCCACGTCGTGGTCAGGGCCTAAGCAAGGAATACAGTAAGAATGAAAATCCTTATGAGGTATTTGCTTCCCACATGAAATACAATTATTAACTTTTTCTGACATCGGAGTGGAGCAAGAAAAAAGTTTCCCCAACGGGGTACTTAGCTTTGAGTGGAGAAGAAAGTCTTCAGACCGAAGTATATAGAAATATTCGTCAGGAGTCAACCGACCGGCACTTGCGAACTGCTATCACCGCACGGCAAGAAAGACTGGAGAAGATGGCGTCGGCTGTCAGCTTTATACTCCTGGTGCTCTGACGTCAGGGAGCAGGGTTGAACAGCCGACGCCGGACCCAGACTTTGGGATTCTGGCCAACCGAGGGCTGCCTGCCGGCAGGGGAGAACCCTGCAGTCATGACTGCAACAGTGAAACACGATGAACATCTACCTATTAAACACCTAGTTCTGTCCATGTCAAACTTCTACCTGATGTTACACTGCTCTCTTCTTAATTTCTCCTACCTCAATCTAAGCACTCTCTCTTATTTTTTCTACTTGTCTCTCTAATACTTCCTTTACTTTCTTTTACCCTACTCAGTTTCCTGTAAATACTACTAAACAAGGAGTTTTCCAGCTGTTATCTATATAAACTTTTTGCCATATTGAACCTATCTGATGTTATCTTCCTGATTTTTCTGCAATTTTGAACAAAAAGTTATTTTAACTACTTGAAACTATAACATTGTAATTACAGCTATTTTTTGATATTCTTTAACATTTTTGTGATACTTCTGTGATATTGTTACTGTTATCTGGAGCTTTTCTCCTCGGGTCTCCATTGAAAATGGGCCCCTGGCTCAGTTGGACTAACCTGGTTAACAAATGACAATAAATAAATGTTATCAGAGTCATGATGTTGCCAAGTTGCACAGATGCTTATAATGAAGCTCCACCTTCATAACCCAATATGAAAAATTTTATTAGTAACAAAGTCTAATTTCTAGATTATACAAAGCATTTACTGTCACATTATTTTAGAGGTGGTGCGTGTAAGTAGTGAAATAAACACAGAATTAGCATACTAAACACCGAAGGAAAGACCATGAAACTAATAAAGAATGCGGCATACTGAAGTGAGTTTCTCAGCTGTACTGACCGGACTTAAAATGTACAAATGTGAAACGTTTATTTGCAATGAATAAGTTTAGACTGCACATGATCACTGCATTTTTTGTGAAAAGATGAAAAGGTAGTAGTCTAGGTTAAGACATATGGCCTCATCACTGTATTCCACACATTTCCTCACCCAGACTCACCTCACTAAAAATATCTACTGAACAAGCATAATCAAAGAAGTGAAATCCAGAGAACTGAGAATACCGACAGAGATTGGACTCCAACATGTGAACTTTAGTACAATGTTTGATAGAAAAATGGAACTCAAGTTTCACAATTTAGGATAACTGCGTAAGGATCAAAAGATCATCACGATGCAGACTCCATATTTCATGAATAGACTTTTGGAACAAACTAAATGTCTACCAGATCTCTATCATACAGAGGGCAGTAATCTAAAGAAAGTTTACTGCTTAGCAAGCAATAGCCAAAAGAGAAAATGTTAAATTTTTCATAAGACCAGGATCTGCACTCCTGCCTTTCAAAACTAAATTTCCCTCTTGAGTAAGTACAAAACAAAGAATTATATTCAGTTATAAGTAAAACTAAATAATTCTGCCAGAACGTTCAGTGATCTTGGCTTAATGTTTTTTTATAAGTAATCCCACTACCTGCATAGCCCTAGTGTTGACTGTACATGCATTGATCTTAAATGTAAAATTTGAGTACATATCTATATAAATACACCCTGATCTTTGCATTCAGTAACTTCCTGAAGTATGCTATTATACAGTCTGAATATTACATTAGGTATGAAAGTGCCAAACTGCATTATTTCACTTTTTTTTGTTGGACTGATATTCAAACCATGTTTATTAAGCCATCTATACAGATCTGACACATACAAGATGAAAGCCATGTAATCGAAAACAAAAGTAAAAAAACATTTCTGATTTTGATGTTGTCTGCTTATTTAGACAACCAGTAGGCACCATCTGTTGGTAAAAGAGAAAACACAGAAGTAAACTAAACAGCACCCAAAATGGACCCCTGAAGAACATGTAAGTTGGTTCCAGACTATTCTGAATAATGACAATGACCCATCATCTACAATAAGAGACAAGCTAATACCAATACTACATTACTAAGAAGGAAAAGTACAGTTTTGTACCTACCATAAATGTAGATGTTCGAAGATCCACATTGCTGCAGTCCTAACACTTGGGTAGTCCGCTGTCCCTCGGTCGGCCCGAATATCAGAGCATAAGGCTGACGTCGGTCAAGGCGCATTTGACTGACATCAGAACGTCAGGGTACAAATGCGCATGAACGACGTCATATCCTCAGTCTTTTCTTGCCCCAGATGTCAGAAGACCCTAAAAAGAAAGGTCAAAACCCATAGACAACAACTAAACAACCAACCAGCCTAACACCAAAAATATGTACAATATATACAATATATACACTATACCTCAGAGGGATAACCCAGGCCACACAACCACCTCAAACTACAGAGGGAAGGAGGGAGGGTAAATTGGACTGCAGCAATGTGGATCTTGAACATCTACATTTATGGTAGGTACAAAACTGTACTATGTTCTTCATCTCACATTGCTGCAGTCCTAACACTTGGGTAGAATCCCAAAGCAGAGGTAAGGGAGGATGGCTAAAGTATAATGAAGCAGGGCTGCCAAAATGCCCTGCAACACAGCAGTGGCAAAACCAGCCCTGGATTTAGAGTACAGAGGAAGGTGGTAATGCCTAGAGAAGGTATGCACTGAACTCCAAGTGGCTGCCTCCAAAATATCCTTAGTAGCCACCCCTCAAAAAGCTGTTGAAGTGGCAGTAGCCCTAGTGGAATGAGGCCTAATCCCAGCTGGAATCTCTTTGCCATGATGGGAATAACAGAAAGCAATGCAAAATCCAATCCACTTAGAAATAGTTTGTTTTGACACGGGCTTGCCCTGAGAGCACAAAGCAAAAGAAACTAATAACTGCTGAGATTGTCTGAACCCTTTAGTTCTGTCCAAATAATATCGCAACTGCCTGTGTACATCTAAAGTGTGCAAAATCTTTTCCCCTTTAGTTTGGGGATTTGCATAAAAAGTAGGCAAATGAATAGTTTGGTTTAAAGCCACACTAGAAACCACTTTAGGCATAAAAGAAGGATTAGTACGTAAAGATACCCTATCCTTATGGAAAATTAAGAAAGGCTCAACTGCCATAAGGGCCTGCAATTCAGAAACCCTTCTTGCAGAGGTAATGGCCAACAAAAAGCAGTCTTCCATGACAAATATTTCAACTCAGCAGTAGCTGCAGGCTCAAAAGGTTGTAGAGTGAGTTTCTCCAACACAAAATTGAGATCCCAAGCAGGAGTAGGAGCTCTACGTGGGGTCTTATATTCTTTGCCCCTCTAAGAAATTGCTTGAACAAAGGATGAGAAAACAATGGTGGGTCACAGTCGTAGTGAGCTGAAATTGCTGCAGCATGAATCTTAATAGAAGAGAAGGACAAACCTTTGTCCAATAACTCAGTAAGATATTGAAGAGCCACACTTAAATCAGGCTCAGAAACATCCAAATCCTTAGCAGCACTCCAAAATAAAAATCTCTTCCATTTATCTGCGTACACTTTCCTTGTACTAGGCCTTCTAGCTTCCAAAATCACATTCAAAACTTGTTGTGGAAGTTGAGACCCTTTATGGTTTAAAACAGAATATGCCATGCTGTTAGGTGAAGAGAGTGAAGCTTGACATTGAGCAAATGACTGTCCTCCTGGGACAACAGATGAGGAATCAAAGGCAAAGGCCATGGAGGCTTCCGTACCAGACTTCTCAGTAATGGGTACCAGTGCTGTCGAGGCCAATCTGGAGCTATCAAAATCATCCTTGGCTTGTCCTGTCTGACCTTCAGAAGTACCTTTGGGAGGAGAGGCAGAGGTGGAAAGGCATACACATGAAGATTTTTCCAACTGAAAGAAAGAGCATCCACTTTCCAAGCTGTGGGATAAAACCTTTGTGCAAAACTTTGGCAGCTGGTGGTTTAGTGGAGAAGCGAACAGATCTATGTCTGGAGTTCCCCAGGACACTGTCAATTTCTGAAATACATGAAGATCCAGTTTCCACTCGTGGGGATCCATGATTTGTCTGCTTAACACATCTGCTAAGGAGTTCTGTGCTCCTGGCAGAAACCTTGCCTGAAGACTTAGTTGTAAACTGAGAGCAGTCTCCCACAAAATCATTGCTTGCCTGCATAGAGGATAAGAATGTGTTCCCCCTTGCTTGTTGATGTACCACATGACAGTTGTGTTGTCTGCTAGAATCAACACCTGCCCTGGAAGAAGTAAATCCTTGAAAGCTATTAATGCAAACTGGACTGCTAACATCTCCTTCAAGTTGATATGTAGATGCTGTAGTCTGACAGGCCACTTGTCTTGTATCCACTTTCCATTTAGATGAGCTCCCCAAGCTTTGTCTGAGGCATCTGTTGTTAAAATTTGACTCGCCTCTGGCCGGGTCACAGAGAGTCCCTTGTTTAGGTGACATTCCTGAGCCCACCACAAAAATTCCTTTTGAATGCAAGGTATTATTTGAATGACAGTGTCCAGATGTTGGCAGTGCTGTGTCCATACAATTTTGAGATACCATTGCAACTTCCTCATATGCAGTTTGGCATTGGGAAGCACCAGAATACAAGATGCCATGAACCCTAAGGCTTGAAGGACTGTCCTTGCAGTCAGCCTGGACTGAAGAGATAGATGATGGAAGTAAAGGGAAAGATTCTTTTGTTTGTCCGGGGTTAGAAAGGCCATCTGGGATGCTGTATTCAGTCTTACTCCCAGAAAGCACATGTCTTGAGAGGGTACTAGACTGGACTTTATTTCGTTCACAGAATACCCCAGGCATCTTAGCACTGCTATCACATACTCCAAATGACGAAGAAGCTCGTCCCTTCCTTGAGCCAGTATCAGGCAATCGTCCAAATAAGGATAGATTTGTATTCCTTTCAGCCTGAAGAATGCTATCACTGGAGCCAGAACTTTTGTAAATACTCTGGGCGCAGTAGATAAGCCAAAGGGCAATGCAGAGAACTGATAGTGAGAAGTCCCAGTCCAAAACGCAGATACTTCCTGCAACTTAGCCTGATAGGAACATGAAGGTAAGCCTCCTTGAGATCCAAAGTTACCATCCAGTGATCCTTGCCCAGTAGAGGTAAAAGCTGTTGTAACGTCAACATTTTGAACTTGGGAATGTCCAGATAAGTGTTGAGGATAGATAAATCCAAAATCGGTCTCCACGTGTTCCCCTTTTTTGGCACAAGGAACAGGCGAGAATAAAATCCTAGGCCCCTTTCCGACATAGGAACCGGCTGTATGGCCCCTATTTGGAGTAACAGAGAAATTTGCTTGTGAGCCTCTATTCTTTGTTGAGGAGGAATGTCTGGCATGCCTTTGAAAGGAGGCAAGGTATGGAAATAAAACCTGTAACCGTGATGTATGATATCCAGTACCCATTTGTCTTGGGTAATCAAACTCCAATTTTCTTTGAAAAGTGCCAACCTTCCTCCCAAAGGTGCTGCCAGGCGAGAAGGTTCTGGCAGCTGAAAAGGTAGGTCATTGGGTCTGTTTACGAAAGGACTGACCCCTGCCCTCACCCGAAGACTGTGCAGGAGAACTCCCCGTCCTAGGCCTGAAAGAGCCCTGACCTCTGCCCCTGCCACGTCTAGATCTACCCCTAGACTGGGAATCATAAGAAGGATACGTCCACCCTTTAGTAGGCCAATTTCTACTAAACTTTGGAGGCTGAACCTGCAAAAAATCTTTAACAGTCTGCATAGACTTAGCCTTGTCTTCCATTTTCTTTAAAACTGCCTCAACAGGAGAACCAAACAAGACATCAAATTGCAAAGGGGCATCCAAAATCCTAGTTTTAACATGGTCAGATAAATTTTGATCCCTCAGCCAAGCATGCCTGCGAAGAACTGACCCAGTGGCAGCCACCCTAGACGAGGCCTGTACAGCATCAAAACCACATTGCAAAGAATGCTTACCCACCTGTTCAGAAACATGCACTAAATCTTGTAACTCTTTACAATCAATACCTTCCGCCAGAGCATCCACCTTAGATTTCAACTGTGAAAGGAGATAATTTTGATATTTCAACATGTGAAACTGGCAATTCAAAGCTCACATGGCTAGAGTGGAAGAAGTATAAACTTTCTTTCCCCATCTATCCAAGGCCCTGGCCTCTTTATCTGCAGGAACCGGATTCTTGACAACAGAAGCCTTTACACCCTTAGGCCCCTGGCTAACAGTTTCTGGGTCTGCCCTAGGACTCTTAAAAAGATACTTATGAGCTTCAGGCACCCTGTAATACCTATCCGGTTTAACAGGAGCAGGAGGCAAAGAATCAGGATTAAGCGAAGCCTCTGCAAACACATCTTCCACTACATTCAGAACAGGAGGTATAGCTAAAGGCCTATGCTGGGGTAAAAACAAAAATTCCCTAAGCCTTTTCCTGGAATCAGAGAAATCCTGACCTTCCCATGACCTTCCCATTTAAAATGCTCTCTCATGGAGTGCAGGGTCTCTGAAAAAGAAAAATCCTCAGGAGGAGAAGCAGAAGGAGTAGAATCATCCACATCAGAATCAGAATAATGAGAATACTCCTGCAAGTCTTCAGCCGAAGACTCAGACACATCCGAAGCCTGCTCATAATCCCCTAACACAGGTTCCATCCTAGGCCTCTTATCAGGAGGAGGCATAGAGCCTCTAATTAAAGTAATTAAATCTTCTGCCATTTTAAGCATGTGCTTTTTGGGCACAGAACCTGAAGAACTAGGAGTGACACCCACAGAAGCAAAACTAGACCTGCCTCTAGGGGAAGCCTTGGAAGCAGAAAGAGAGGGCCTAGACACCTTAGGAAGGGAGGGGAGTACAGTTACCTGAGAAGCCCCTACAGCCTGACCTGCCTCCTGGGAGGCCACATCCTGTAAAAAACAGTCTCTCCCTGGGACTCCATAGAGGCCTCCGTCGGAACCACCGGTTCCACTGGCGTCTCTAAAGAACCGGCGTCCGGTTGGACGACTCCTCTAACCTAGGTTTAACTGCCTTGTCCTTGCGCTTCTTTGAAGAAGCCGGCGTCGGAGCATCCGACGGCATATTGTAATTGCATCGCTTCCCAAAGACTAACCTGGCACAATCCAACCTACGCTTTATAGTGCGTTTATTAAACCTAGCACAAAAGCGACACCCAACAACGTCGTGCTCAGGTCCCAAACAAGGTATACACAAATTATGGTAATCCCTATGCGGTATCTGTTTCCCACAAGAAATACAGTTATTCACTTTTTCTGACATCCGGTAAACCACTGAGGCAAGAAAAAACAAAATATTCCCCAACGGGGTACTTAACCAACTCTGACTTCGGTCTGAAACTCCGAATTCGAAAAATTTCAGAACGCCGAACGGCACTTGCAACACTGCTTCTGCATCGGACCATGCGGCAAAAAAGACTGAGGATATGACGTCGGTCATGCGCATTTGTACCCTGACGTTCTGATGTCAGTCAAATGCGCCTTGACCGACGTCAGCCTTATGCTCTGATATTAGGGCCGACCGAGGGACAGCGGACTACCCAAGTGTTAGGACTGCAGCAATGTGAGATGAAGAACATCTATACTGTACAGTATGTAGACTACAGACATCTTATATAACTGTGTATATTGTTACATTTTAATTAGGCTGTTATAACAAACTCTTATAGAAGTGGTTGTTTAAATAAATTTTAGTTTTAGATATTGCTGGGTTTTGAAACACTTTTTAATGAAATTTGTTGCACTTATATGAATATTACTTTAACAACAAATAAAACATGTTTTAAAATAAAAAAAAGAAAATATCACTACCATAGCTGAAGTACTAGCACAACAAATACAGAAGACATAATACAGGTTTCCTGCTGTTGACACACATGCCCAAGCAAATGTCATCTCTCCGTTTGATAAGTGCATACAGTTATATTCAACACACTTTCCTCCCCGATTGCTATAAGTCCTATTTCAATAATTCTGTATTCTAAACAAGTTTTCTACAGCCCAAGTTTACTGTTTAGCACTGTGTTCTGTTAAATTTTCTCTCTAACGTCGCTGCTCTTCTGGAGCTGTGCATGCATACCTCACTACCAACATCACCTCTCCACACATATACATACAACAAAGACTCCAGTACTTGTAGGTTTTAAAATCATTTACACAAAGTACTGCCTTCTTTCAGTTGTTGTGACTTTCGGCTTTTCCCGGTTAGGGGTCGCCACAGCGGAACTCCGGTCCGCTAATGATTGGCAGTTGATTTTTACATACCGAGTTGCCAGCCCTGACGCACAACCTTCAACAAAGGTACGCCCATTCATGCATGTCTCCACGCAGAAGACGCTCTGAGAGTCGAACCGGACAGCGTCTTACTGTGAGGCGACAATGCTACCGCAGCACCACCACTACTGCCTTCTTTCAGTGCCTTGATTATTTCTCCTTCCTCAAAGTGCTCTTAGTTTGCCTGACCATTCTGTCTTATGTCCCCTAAATAGTTTGCCAAACAGGTTACCACATTCTGCATGTGTGCTGTCCATGTTGTTTAACATTTTTATGCAAAAACAATAACTAATACCCTGCCAAAATCACAAGCAGGCCATATTTAATATCTCCCCTCACCTTAGACCCCTGACAGCCATCCAGTCAAAGAAATAAAAAAAGTTCATTTTGGTGTATCCTTGTATGTAAACTACTGATAGTTATTTTTGTAACTAACTGGATTATAGGTCTTCCACAATCCATTTATTCTACAGCACTTTATTTTATCTCTAAAAGTTGTGTTTGACAACTTCCATTAAGTACTGCTGAACCACTTGTTGCATGACACAAAGAGATTATTTACATTATCTAATTAATTTGCTTACCTCCAAAATATTCTGTCAACAGTTCTCTGCAAATAACGTATAGCCAGAGAAATGCTCTTCATATTGAATAATTTATAGACTTTATGGAAGCTTTCCCGTACCATCACAACGTACACAGCACTGTTAACTCTATGGCACAGAGATGTAAGAGCTCAGACATGACTCTGCCAATCCAGACTCAATTTAGCTTCTGTGCTGGAAGATCTACCCAAGGAGGGAAGGGTTAAAGAGTGATAGCCTGCTTTCCTCCCTCCAGAGCAAGGGAGGTTGAGGGGATGGTACTGGACACATTTCCTGCTAACAGGTCTGGCGAAGACTAGGAACTTAGCCAATCCCCCAAAGAAGGCCCACATCTGAATGAGAGGTTACAGCACTTAGAAGTGGGAGACAGTTCTATACTGTAACCAATGTATGCTCACCCCAAACACATTTAACATCAAGGGGATGCCAAGGTATAACTAAAGCTCCTACAACTGTGGGGATGACAGCTGTAGCATGACTAGTTTGAGACCAGCCAAGTAGAGAATGAATGGCCAGAATACTGGCCATCAACCAATGGCTGGCAGGTGTAAGGAGAGAGCTGCCAAAAAAGGTATAGAAAATAAAAACAGTGCTGAGCCACAACAAAGGTAAATGGTGGGTCACCATACTCAAGGCATTTGAACTAGGAAAGAGTATGATGATGAGAATAATAATAATAATAATAATAATACATACGTGTGCATGTATACAAAACATGCCTTGTTCCAGCCTATACTTCAATGCACTTGATCTCAAAAAATTATTTCTGACCCTTTGCCTAAAGTATCAAAGGCTGTTCTGCTATCAGACATAAGCTATGGAGGGGGCATGGCCAAGATTAACTGATAGCAGCAACTGGCAAAAGCTCTGTGACTGAAAAATTTTCTCTGACAAATATAATCAAAAAGTTAAAATATGGAAATACTTAATAGCTTAATTGTATGCACCAATAGTCAGAGAATAGATGTATACCTTCAAGTTCTTCAAAAGCTGTTAATTTTCCTGTCACAGTTTCAACTGCTTTGTTGAGAGAGAAGAGAGTTCAACATGAACCACTCAAAAATGGTACTCAGGATTCTTAGACAACCAGTCACTAATATCTAGCATCCAAGATGTATTACTTAAAATGGACAAGGAGGATACCAAAACAGAAAGTTTCAAAGAGAAGCCCAGAAAGAAGATGGAGCATTCATAAATTCTTATGAAACAACAAAGTGCAAAAATCAGCAGTATGGAGGAAGTCTTAAATGATCATGAAGAGAGAATAGCTGAAGGTGAGTCTCAGACTGAATTTCTTTTATAACAAAATAACTGGCACTTAGATAAAGTTGAGGATTTAGAAAACAGACTGAAATTAAATAATCAGAATATATAGTATACCTGTGAAATATGAGGGAGAAAATATAACAAACCTTTTAACAACCTGGCTACATAAAATAATAAATGTACCTGAAACTTTATCTTTCGGAATTGAAAGGGCACATATATAACTGAGAGCAACTTCAAAGATGGACAACTCTCCACCACATTCAATTACAGATATGTTTATGTCCAACTTAGAAAAAGATAATATATTAAAGACAGCACAGTCCACCCCACCTATTAAAACTGGTAAACATGTAGTCAGATTTGACAATAATTATTCCAGTAAAGTCATGAGGAAATTAAAAAAAAATGACAATATTAAAGCTACTTTGGATTTTTCAGCAAAGATCAAGTTCTTTCTTTCTGAAGGAAATAAAATATATGGCTCACTGGCGGAGGCATCCATTTTTGTTAAAAAAAAATCCTTAATACTGAAGAAATGGACTGGAATACTACAACCCAAAAGAGACAGAGTGAGCTGAATTCCTAGAAAACTTACTTCCAAAATTTAAAAAAAAAACTTAAAAATAAGTGGCTTTTATTCTCGGGCTGCAGGAATTTTATTTTCTGAAACAACAGATATTAGTACAAGTAAAAGGTAATTTATGAAGCAATTAACACTTAAAAAAGCTCAAGAACAAAAGACTATTCCAGCTGTATGAAAATGCTTGATTCATGCTTGCCTTGCTTCCCATCTCCTTGAGCTGTTCTGAAGAATTCCAAGTTCTAGAAGGGTTCAAAGTTCATCTCTTACATCTGTGAAAACAGGAAGTGCATTAACTGTAGCTGCAATGATGAAGAGAAAAGATCTCACCTCTTTTCAAGTATAGATGTGAGAAATCAACTCAAAATAACATTTTTATTTAGAAGTGAAGAATTGATAAAACAAAAGGTACAGTAATGTTTTCTATTAAGCTTTTGCCATAGCTGGTGTTAGGCACCCACGAAACCCACAGGCGCGGGGAGCCCCTGATTACCTCCTCGCGAAGGAGGGCCCCCATCCAGCAGCTGCAGGTTGCTCTGACCATTACTGTTGCTCATCTCAGCTCCTCGTGGACGTCCGCACAATACCCTGATGTCACAGTGAAAATCAGATCTGTTTCTCCATTTTTTTTTTTTGATTTGCTGGCAAGCTGCACTCAATCAGGTCTACTCAGTGAAACAAGGGATCTGATTGGCTGCAGCAACCTGGGAACTAAGTTCTTGTTTTTTTTTTCTTTTTTTGAAAGTAGGAAGTGATGAAGCAAGGATCCGATTGGTCCTTGCAAAGCACTTCCTGTACAAACTGCCTTTAAAAAGACACGTGTGGGTAATAAGGATCACTTCTCTTGTTTTTAAACAGAGAAGTGTTCCTTAGCAGCAGTGTGTGGAGACTGAGCCGGGTTTGGACCAGCATGAGTACGGACTACATCGGAAAACAATAACGGGATTCAAGCTTTTGGAGAGGTCATGGTCATTGGAGAATCCCTCTTTCAACTGTCCTTTTAAGGGCAACTTCTCAAAAGGTCTAAAAAACTGTCCTTTTAAGGGGAAATTTCAAAAGGACTACAGTGTTATGAGGAAAGCAAGTAGAGCAGGTGAGCCTTCAGTCATGAAGAGGGAGCAGAATATTGGAAGCAGCCTTCTGTAGAAAGCATAAAAGGTAAGTTTTGGGGTTTAGTTTAAACTTTAACTTTTGTGGGGGGGGCTGACTACTTTTTTGTGTGCATATTACTTGTGCTAAGAGGTTTGAGGGTGAGGGTGTGGTTGTACCAGTTTTATTTTGGTTTGGTAAAGAGTTTTTGTTCTAAGAGTTCTGGAGGGTTGTGGTTGTACCAGTTTTATTTTATGTTTGTGCAGTACTCTGGTGGTAAGAAGATGGGGGAGAGGGGCTGTGGACTAACCAGTTTTATTTCACTTGTATGGTGTTCTTGTGCTATGAAGATTGGGGAGGGGAGGACTGGTTTTACCAGTTTTAATTTGCTTTTGTGTAGAGTTTGTGTGCTAAGAGGATGGGGGGGGGGGTGAGGGGCTGTGGTTGTACCAGTTTTATTTTATATTTCTGTAGCGACGTGTTATGCTAAGAGGATTTGTGGATGAGGGGCTGTGGTTGTACCAGTTTTACTTTACTTATTTTACACTTGTTTACTGGATAGTCTGACTGGGATAGAACCCGTTTTCATTGGAGGCCCAAGGAGAAAAGCTTATCTTAGTACACAAGTGCTAGAAATATGTAAAATACGTTTGGTTTATCTGTTTGTACGAGGGACAATATAAGGGAATGTGAAATGTAATATACATTTAATTCTGACTGCCCATTGGTTAGGAGAGTGTGTAAGTTAGCTATTGGGGGCAAAAGGTAGATTTGGCTTGCTATTTTTTTTTGGTAGTATCTATGCTGTATATGTAAAAGGTAGAGAGAATGGGATAGGGGTGACAAAAAGGGACAGAGAAGGATATTGTAGTTAGCTAGAGCAGGGATAGGTGAGCAGTCTTGTGAGGTGTGGTCTAAGGGAATAGTCTTAGGCATATGGGGTAAGTGGTGAAGATTAGCTTATTTCAGCCTGGGTTGGGACATGACCTGTTGCATGGTAGATGTGACAAGCGTATCAGCGTCAGCATATTGGATTGTGGGTGGTAGAGATGTGGCGGTATTGAGGTTGATAAGTCCACTAAACTGTACTAAAAGTAAATTATTGGTTGAGGATGAATGCATTCCTCTAGGAGTTCAGCTAATGGGGAAAGAATTGCTCTGGGCCTATAATTTGTAAGTTCTGTCAAGTTTCCACCTTTGTGCAAGGGTATAATGTGTGATATTTTCCTAGATGGTTGGGACGTATTGCTCAGTAATGGATCTTTTAATTATTCAGCATAAGAACTGGCTTCAGCTGCTATTTTTTGAAATTCTGCTGGTAGATTGTCAGCTGAATTTGCAGTAGGTTTTGAGTTTTTTTACAAGTTTTTCAAACACTGTTCTGCTATCTAGGTTTATAGCACTGTTTTAAACTATCCCTGATGTTACACCCTGTTCTACAGTTTGAATTATGCTGAGAGGTTAGGAGGTTGATGGGGCCTGTACGTTTAAAATGCCTAATGTTTGGAGGGTAGCTAGCGGCTGTGAGAATGTTGCTGAAGGTATAGATGTTTTGAATGTATACTAATGCAAACCCTGTTACACTACTATTGTGTTTACCAACAATGTACTACTGATGCAATGATTTAACTTTTTTTGTTGTCCGTAGTTATTGTGTTGAAAGGTCTGAAGTGTGGTTAGGGCCTGTGAGAATGTCGCAGTGTCCATTGTTTGCCTGGAGTTTTTTTTAATGGGGGGTCACGGACTGTATAAGCACATTGTTAATGCTACACCTTTTTGTTTTTACACCTTTTTGTTTTTACTTCATCCAAAATTGTGCCAAGACTTTTGGGGGGGGGGTTCCACAGAATGTACTGATATCTTAATGCATGCTAATGCAAATACTGTTCTGGTGTCTAGGTTTATAGTACTGTTTAACTATCCCTGATGTTACGGCTTGTTCTGCAGTTTTTGGAAGTTTGAATTATGCTATTTGGAGGTTGATGGGGCCTGTACATTGTTTAAAATGCCTAAGGCACGGAGGGTAGTTAGCGGCTGTGAGAATGTTGCAGTGTTCAGTGTTTGCCTGGAATTTTTTTTAATGTGAGGTCACATACTGTATAAGCACATTGTTAATGCTACGCATTTGTTTTCACTTCATCCAAAATTGTGCAAAGATGGGGGGGGGGGTGAGAATTCTGCAGAATGCACTGATATATTAATGCATGCTAATGCAAACACTGTTCTGCTATCTAGGTTTATAGTAATGTTTAACTATCCCTGATGTTACGCCTTGTTGCAATGACTTCAATTTTTTTTTGTTGTCCATAGTTATTGTGTTGACAGTTTGGGAATGTGGTTAGGGCCTGTGAGAATGTTGCTGTGTCCATTGTTTGCCTGGAGATTTTTTTAATGGGGGGGGGGTCATGGACTGTATAAGCATATATATATAACTGTTAATGCTACACCTTTTTGTTTTCACTTCATCCAAAATTATGCCAAGACTTTGGGGGGGTGTAAGAATTCCGCAGAATGTACAGATATCTTAATGCATGCTACTGCAAACACTGCTCTTCTATCTAAGTTTATAGTAATATTTTAAACTATCCATGATGTTAAGCCTTCTTCTGCAGTTATTTATGGCTGTCTGAATTATGCTGACAGTTTAGGAGGTTGATGGGGCATGTGAGAATGTGCACAATGTCCAGATGTTTTTGGTATTTGGCCTGTTCCCTCTCTCAAAATGACTGCACAGCACAAAACGGAGGGCTGAGGCTACTGGCAGAAATGGACTTCTTGTTTCATACCCTCCACATAATGCACGGTACATTCCCTGGCTTTATGCTTTTGTACACAGATCCTGTGCTAAGGGGGGGTTGTGGGAATGTCTCTCGATGTGTGTGCCACTTCTACATCCCTCACAAATGAGGTTTTCAAGCAAATCCATGATTTTACTCCTTTTTTCAACCAATGATTTTGGTTTGTTCAAGTATACCAAGAGATTGAGAGGTAGTGGGCAAGTGTAGTCTTTTTTTGCACCGTAACATTTTTCTTGCCTAATAGTTTGGTGTGTTCCCCTTCAAACTTGTGCCTCTCCTTAGTCATTAGTTCTTTCAGACTTTAGTCTGTTCCAGAGAGCTTGTAATATCAATATTTTATGTCGTTTGGGGGGATGAAAGGGGAAGAATTGTGCACAAAAAGCTCAAGTTCACCTCTAGTGTTAGGTATTTAACATAAAACTAACTTGGGCCTTTCTCATTACTTTTTTGTGCCTGCTGGTTAGTCATTCTTCAGTCTTTCTGCCTGCGGTGCAACAGTGACTGATGTCAATGCAAGTAATTATGCAATATGTAATTTGTAACACACTTCAATTGTACCTATTGCCTACGTTAGTTTTTCACTACTGGTTACTGTTACTCAACAGTTCTTCAGCCTATGGTACAATACTGCGTACTGTACAGCTTGTTTATGAACAGAGTTCTATACTAGGCTGCTCTTTCTTTTGTGCCTGCAGTTATAGTAACGTGACTTTGGAACCTAATCCATTTTTCCGGTTTATATGGCTGCACTGCAGTTTTTTTGCCTACTGGTCCTTGTTTCTCTTCAGTTCTGCTTACAATGTAATACCATCCTTAGAACGTGTTCAGAATGCTAACGTTGATCATTATGCAGTCTGGGTAGGTCAAAGAAAGTTGCTGAACATGTGCCTGAAGTGTAGTGCTTTCTACTAACAGTATGACAAAAGGACTCTATGTCTGCATGTGTAGTAATTCTGCTTTACTTCCATTCCCAGTTCGAGATGAAGCATACATATTTGTCAGGAGCAGCAAAAAGAAAGCTTCAGCACCAGAGGAATGAGGGTGCAAACAGACAGATTTCCATTATGAAATGTTTCTGTGGGTCATCAGAGAGGGAAGATTCAGGAAAGTCTGCCTTCAGGACAACACAATGGCTCTGCATTACAGTCTGCCCACTGTGAGGCCAGCATCCTTCAGACAAAAAGTGACCACTCTCTTGCGGCTACACCACAAGCTAGCTCCTGTGGACCTACAGCCGTTACCACAGGTGAAAGCATGTCAGCAAATGCAGATTCAACTGTAGAGATGTTGCCTGGATCACCAGACTTTGATACAGAAGGAGCCCATACTTCTATAGTGACAGATGTGTCCTATGACTTGCAGGCAGTGTCAGGTACATCTTTTGAGGATCTAGGAACTTGGCCAGACTTGATAAAGGATGAGTTTAGGGTAGCTGCCATTCAACATGCACTTGTACAAGTAGTGTTGCCACAGTTCCCAGACAATGAGCAGAAAAGAAGATTTACAACAGAGAACTAATTCCATGTGCTGCCTTATGGAGAGAAAGCAAAATGCACTTGGCTGACATATTTGGTCTCAAAGGATGCACTGTTTTGCTTTGCATGCAAATTTTTTGGACATTCTAACCATCTTCTCAGGTCAGGTGGTTACAGAGCAGAGAGAGATGTCCAAAGCTTTACATAGCCATGACCGAGCACCGGAGCATACGGCATGCATGCTGAAGAGGAAGAAACTGGAAAACAGAATAAAGAGTAGGCAGACTATAGACGATAAGAGACAAGCAGTGGTGGAAAAGGAGATAACTCACTGGAGTGGTGGTGTGTTAGAACTCATTATTGCTATTGCCCAATACTTGGCAGAACGGAACATGGCATTCAGTGGTACAAGTGATGCCCTGGACAGCTATGGCAATTCATAAGGCCAAGTGCAACTTTTGTCGCAGTTTGATTATGTCATGGCTTAACATTTGCACTGTATTCAGAATAAAGAGGTAATGGATCCCTATCTTGGGAAGGACATACAGAATTAAGTTATCCAGCTGACTGCAAATGCTATTTTAAGGACCACTGTAGGGAAGGTGAAGGACACTAGGTACTTTTCTGTGATTCTTGACTGCACGCCAGACATCAGCAATCAGAAGCAAATGACTGTAGTAGTTAGGTATGTAGACATTTCAAGGACTGCAGCCACAGTTGAGGAACATTTTCTGTGATTTGTGCCTGTGAATGATACAACTGAAGCAGGACTTACAGAAGCTCTTCTTCAGACTCTTCAAAATCATCAACTGGACATTAACGACTGTCGAGGACAAGGATACGACAATGGCAGCAACATGAAGGGGAAACGAGCTGGAGTTCAGGCCCAGATAAAACAGATTAATTCAAGAGCTTTTTATGTGCCTGCCATAATTTAAATCTTATAGTTAGTGATGGAGCGCATTCATCACTACAGGCAGTGTCATTCTTTGGATATCTGCAGAACATTTACGTACAGCAGCAACAAGACGATGGCAAATCTTGAAACAGTACACAAATGTCACTGTGAAGCCACTGTCAGAGACTCACTGGGAATGCAGGATAGATTCTGCCAAAGCAGTAGGATTTCAGTTGAAGGGAGTCATTAAAGCATTACAGGAGACAGGTCAAGCAGTACATACAAATGATGCTGCAACATATTAACAAGCAAGGGGACTGTGCTCAGAACTTATGTCACACCAGTTCATTGTATGTTTAGTGGTTTGGCATAATGTGCTGACAGAGGTAAATCGTGCAAGCAAAGTTCTGCAGAGTCCATCTGTTGACATTTCGACATGTCAAAGTCCTGGCATCACCTATGGACTTGCTGAAGAATTACAGAGACAGGATTTCAGCATGCCATGGTTGAAGCCTCCAAGACAGCAGAACTGGATGTTGGCACCACATTTCAAGAAGGAGGCAAAGAAAAGCAAAGCGGTTCTTTGACAATGAAGGAGAAAATGAGACTGTACAGGATCCAGTGGCAAAACTACATGTAGTGTTCTTCAATGTGCTGCTGGACACAACAATCCAATTATTTACTGACCGATTTGAGCAGCTTTCAGAGTTTGATATAGCCTTTGGGTTTCTATCAAATATTAAAGCCTTGAGTGATGTTGCAAAAGACACACTGCTCCAACACTGCAAGGCTCTGAAAGAAGAACTGACTGACAGGATAAGTGGCCACTGTGACATTGATGACTCTGACCTTGGAAACAAAGACCTTTCTCGAATGACTGATAATGAATCATCACCACTGACTGTTAAATTTCCTCATTCACAACCACTTGCAAGACATATATAAAAATACTTATGTTTCACTGTGCATTTATTTGACTGCACCCGTTACAGTGGCTACTGCATAACGCAGCTTTTCTAATCTGAAACTCACAGACATACCTGCGTTCGTCAATGAGTCAGGAGAGACTTTCAGGCTTAGCTGTGCTCTCAATTGAGCATAAAGTGGGACAAAGTGCACCACATGGCAGCCTCACTGAAGACTTTGTCCGCAACACAATTCAAAAAGATCCCAGTAAAACACTAAATATGTGCTCATATTTCCTTTCCAGTAATCTTTTATAATGCTGTCGGGCAGTAAATTTCAGGTAGCACCTTAGTGTGGCATGTATGCTGTGTATTCACTTTTCTTTTGCTTACTCCAACAGGTAGGACTATGAGAATGGAACTAGCAGGATGTTAGGCAAAGGCAGCTAGGAGCTGCAGGACTCGTCGGGAGGCTAAGACATTTGGGACTGGCGGGACTCATTGGGGGGGCTTGGACAGAAGAGCAGGAAGAACAGACAAGTGGCAGCAGTCAGAAGCTGAAGAAGTAAATGCACATGTAAGACAAATGACACTCTGGTCTTCACCTTTTTCTCTCTGGGTGTGAGTCTGCCTGTGTGAGACTCAGTAATCCTCATTACTCTCTTGTGCGTGGGTTTGAGTCTGCCTCAGGCTCAGTTATCCCCATGGCTCCCGTGTGTTTCTTTGGGTTTGAATGTCTGCCTCAGGCTCAGTAATCCCCATGGCTCTCGTGTTTCTTAGGGTTTGAGTCTGTCTGCCTCAGGCTCAGTAATCCCCATTGCGCTCTGTGTTTGGGTTTGAGTCATCTACCTCAGTCTCAGTAATTCCCATGGCTTTCTCTTGGGTTTGTTTGGGTTGGAGTCTGCCTCACTCTGTAATCCCCATGGCTTTCCCTTGTACGTTGTGCCTGTAGTCTTTTCTGTGTCCCATAGCTGTGTTGTGTACATCTGCAATGTGACTTCTGCATGTCAGTAATTGCCTTGAGTGATATCAGTTTATCTAATGCTGCTTGTTTCAGTCTTGTTTTACTGCTGTAATAGTCTTGTGTTTGGGAGTGGTGTCTCGGTTCTGCTTTGGGGTAGTGCTGACAATCTTTTGCGGTTTTATGTTCAGTCTTGCAGTAGATTTGTCCTGCTCTTGACTCTGTACTGTGGGAGTGAGTGCCTCTGTCCTGTGTCTGTGTGGGTGTTAATGTTCAGTCTTGCTGTAGTGCAGTCTTTATCATGTGTGGAGTGTCTGTCCTGTATGTAAGAGTCTCTGTTTTAGTGTGCTTCTGTCCTATGTGAGGGAGTCTTTGTGGGGGAATCAGTGTGGGTGTCTTTGTGTACCTCTGTGAGACTGGCTACCTCGATGCGGGACAGCGGCTTGTAATTAACAACACTGCTACTAAATGCCAGTCAGCGTGGGTGTCTTTGTGGGGAGTCGGCGTGGGTGTCTTTGTGGGGAGTCGGCGTGGGTGTCTTTGTGGGGAGTCGGCGTGGGTGTCTTTGTGGGGAGTCGGCGTGGGTGTCTGTGTACCTCTGTGGGACTGGCTACCTTGATGCGGTACAGAGGTTTGTCATAATGTAACAATATTGCTACTAAATGCCAGTCGTAGCTCTCAATCTCATGGCACAAAGTCACAGAAAATGGGGTTACAGCACCAAAGATCTTGGCAAATTTTAAATATTGCTCTTATAAACTGAAAATGTTGCTAGAATAAAAGGGGTTACACCATGCATGTTCTGAAGGATATGAAGTTAAACTGAAATGCCTGTCATTTAATGAATTCAGTCATCAATGATTTGCCACAAAAAATCCAGAAAACTACAAATTGTGAGGAACAGACCAAACATGAGCCACATCTGGACATTCTGTGAAAATCTGGGCAGCTGAGTATGCAGTCAGTGTCTGCATCTGTGACTGGCAAGCTACATTGCTGTGGTACAGGGGGTTGTCCATAATGTAACATTGGTACTAAATGCCATTTGGTGTGTGTACAGCTAAGTGGCCACCTAGCTGTGGTACAGGGTTTTGTCCATAATGTAACACTGGTACTAAATGCCAGTCAGTGTGTGCACCTGTGAGTCGCTACCTTGCTGTGGTACAGGGGTTTGTCATAATGCAACATTGGTACTAAATGACAGTGTGTACATGCAACTGTGAGTTGCTACCTTGCTGTGAAACAGGGGTTTATCATAATGTAACATTGGTAATAAATGCCAGTTGGGTGAGTACCTGTGAGTAGATACCTTGCTATGGTGCAGGGATTTATCGTAAAGTAACATTGTTACTAAATGCCAGTGTGTACCTTGGTACATCAATTCTTAATGATCTGAATGTAGTGACACTATAGTGGTTAAATGGTGTTGGATGAGCCTGACAGGGAAGGGGGTGCGATGGCAATGTGGTCACACTTGATATTCTCCAGAGTAGGTCCCCCAACTTGAACCTTGCTGGGGGCCCCCAAAATGCTAGCAGCTAGGCTGTTGCTGGCATATAATTTGTTTATATTTTGCTGAATGTTAATAGCTTATGCTGTAGTGTTATTAACTCTAAACTGTACACATTAATGGAAAGAAGTAAAGTTAGAGGTTTGTTACTGATTAGAAAAATTTAAAACAATTAAGGATGAGAAACTTGCACAGGAAATTAGCAGTTGTTAGTTGTCATGTTCACATGTAATCAAATTCTAATGTCAGAATGTGAAGCTTAGATCAGAACTGCAGCTCACAATGGCTAAAAACACAAATTCAAATTAAACAAGAATATTTTCTACGTACTGATGATTGCTTATAATATTAGAATTAATAAGAGTAAATATCTATGCATAATATGCAAATGGACAAGGAATGCAACATCTACTACGAAGGACAGATACAACAGCAGTATCAGAAAGTTAAGAAATAAATGCATATACTGTAATCTCTAACAGAAAACTCATTATTCAATAGCTCTTTGATGGGAGATTTTAGAAATACAAATTATATAAAATAGGGTATAATATCAGTGGACAAATAAGAAATAAAAATATATTTAAATAAACTGCTTATAAGAAAGACATATTACATATACTTGCATATGGCAGAAATGTGAATGTACAAGATATCATAATTTACATAGAAAATCATATAAAATATTCTAAAAGATCCTGAAAGATGAAATTTGAAGCTTGGTCATGTGAACTTTGGAGCTTTTTGCATATTGTACAGTATCAAATTCACAACTAATACATGAAATAACTCATTTCATACATCAGAGCTGAAATTTAAGTTTTATATTGCTGAATCAGTACATCCATTTTGATAGAAAGTATATTTTTCAAGATGTTTGAACCCAGGAAGCACATTGTATCTTTTGAAAACAATACAGACTGCAAATGTTTTTTTTTATTCCATATAAATAGCAAGCCGTTCTCTTTCACTTTAGTAATGTACATATTTTTTCTGATTTAATAAACTAAAGGCTTTTAAATATTTTGATATATATCACACACAACTTAAGATGCAGACACTTGCACTTTTAAATTAATTCAGAGTTTTTGTTTGAGTTATGCAACACATGTATATCTTTTAGTATCATAAATGCATATGTGCATTGATTTTCCTATTATATAATAGTTTAGTATATTAAGATTACGTCATCAGTACGTTTACAGATATCTTTATCTCTTCAGGTTTTACTCTGTTCTACTTAATTATTTAGAGACTTCGTTATAATAATATTGAATGAGAAAATAATTTAGGAATATTTAACTCATTCCCTCCAGTGCAGCTCTAGTAAGTTTGCACTGTAACTTATAATCGCAGACCCTAAGCATTTTGATAGAATCAAATCACATCATCATATTTCTAACAAATGTCCATATCTCTGTAACCAGAGGGGTTACTAAATAAGTATATATGGCAAACTCTTCATCACAAACTATTTTTATAGTGGTAGTATTCTTTAGGTTCTGGGTCTTAAGCAGGATTATAAATCACAGTAAGTACAGTAATGCTTAAGTTTATAATATTTTGTAAATAACTTACATCTCAGCAATCATTTAAGTTAAACATATGTCTTCAGCATTTTGCTCATCCAACTGATAGCTTTCATATGAGGCTAAACAGTTGTGTCTGAGCTAAATGATTGTTAAATATTTAGAAAAACATGACATTTATGACAAAATAAACAAGTATTATATGAACAACAATCACTGTCTGCACCACATAGATGTCAAATATAAATATAGTTGTGATTGCTATTGTGTATACTTTGCATGTAGCATGGTTTTGGAATTATTACTGCAAATATGAACAAGAAATACTTAACACCTAGAGGTGTCAGTAGGATGTAAATGCAAAAGGACCTGGAGGAGTCACTCAGCTGTAATGAGTTAATGGATAATTATTCCACATAAACATGTATATAGCACACTGTCATATTTAATATTTGTGATTAACAGAAGAGAGTTATTAAGCTTTTATATAGTAATGGGGAATAGTTTTAAATGGCAAATTTTAAACTGAATTAATAGCCTCATCATTTTAAGTTTATATATAATATTACATTAATTAGCAGTATGTCGCAGCTTTTGGCTAGGTTTTGATGAATATGTAGGAATTGAAAGGTACAGAGATAGTATAGCAGTTTATCTATTCAATAGGAAAACTGGTAACTTCTGTATCCATGGCAGTTTTTTTTTATTATTAATACATACCGTTACAGTTGTAGACTTGTTTCTGTTATTTATGAGGTTTAGTAGTTTAGTTTGTAGAAATGTAGAATTCAAAAAATGTGGAATGTTGAAAGACAATGTTAGAGGAATGCATGAGACTCGTAAACAACTACATTAATACAGTGGATAAATGTGTCATATTACCTCTGAACAGAAATATTTTCAAATACACAGTATGGATATTTTTAATCTGTTATCTATTAATGTAAATGGAATAAATAATGGCAACAAAAGGAAATCATTAATGAGATCTAAAATTTAATAGAGAATATAGTACATTTTTGAAAGAGGCACACCTGATAGATAAACATATACAATATTTAAATAACTTAAGTTACAAAATGTTATCATCTGCTTCTTTTAATAAAAAGAGTAGTGGAACTGTCATACTTTGAAGGAAATCTACTGTAATGGCCAGGATCACGGACTATATTAATGATACGAATGTGTACATTTGTAGTAATTAATTAAAATGGCAAAGTCTATACACTTGCTAATTGGAGCCCAGGAATATGTGCAAGAATGGCTAAAGATCACTTAAACTTATTACAAAGTCATTGGAAGGGTAGTTTAATTTTAGGAGGGGATTTTAACTGCATATTTACTATAAAAAATACAAGTGAACTGAAGAAAGCTAAAATGTTACCAACGGCTAAATCATTAACAGATGGATTAGTAATACTTAATTGATGATTTAATTGTGAAAGCAGAAGATAACTCATTGTACTTCACTCATTTTTATGTGCAGGGGACACAAACTATAATTGATAGGATTTATGCCTTTACTGATTTGCTTAATAAAGTGAATTATTTTAAAACTATAATTTGTCCTTTACCTGATCATAATGCACTAAGTATTAATACAAATGGATACAAGGAAACGATTATTTACAGACTCCTAGTACATATGATGACATTAAAATAATTTGAGTTACCTTAAGGAAAAAAAAAAATAAATAAATTCACAATTTTTTTTTCATCTCTGGATGATCATGGTCAGGTTCATAAAAGTATACCTCTCAACCTCTTAGAGGATGAAATCTGGGCAGGGCCATAAACAACGGGGGGACAAAGGCCCAAAAATAAGGACAGTCTTTAAACACTGCTTTATACAAACTTAGGTTGATAGAATAACAGATGTTGTACTAGCATGAATTTTATAAAGTATATGAAGTCTAAAACTCAAATTTCTATCATTATTTTCTGACTTCAGCCCTCGAAGATTTGCCAGTAAGCCACACTTTTTTGAGAAACGGACCAAAAATAGGAGGCAAAAATCTGAACATTCTGCCAAAATCTGAACAGCTGAGAAGTATGTTGTAAAGTCATATTACGGAACTCTTAAAATGCATATTAGTGATAGAATGGGAAGACTGGGTAGTAATAAAACGAAAGAGTGGGATAAAGAATTGTTAGAAACACAAGATGAAACACAAAGTGAGGTCTGAACAGCAAACAAAAAAATAGATAATACTGACATCATTAAAAAAATCAGTGACAAAATATCAAACAATTTTAATGCATAAGGTGGAGATAACTGTGTAATTTTATTTTTTCTAAAGCTATGTGATGGCTTCAAAAAATCTACATAGATTAGCTAATGATGTTACGCAAAAGGCACAAATCAATAATATCCAAAATTCTCACACTAATATGCTTACTTCAGACATACAGGAAATGCTTAATATTTAAAATGAGAAGTTTAAAATGAGAAGTTTAATAAAGATAAAAATAATCCTGATGATTATAAAACTGATATTTAATGAAAAATGTTACTAATAAACTTAATGACCAACAAATATATTTCTGAATAAGCCTATCACCCTAACAGAAGTTAGAAAATTTAAAAAGGAGATTGTTTAAGTATGGAATTATACACTTTGCTTCCACTAAATGTTTTAGAATTACTGAGCAACATCTTCAGGATAATTCAGAGTGACAAAATAATTCCTCCCTCATGGAAATTTTCTGTAATCGCCCCTATACTTAAGCCAGGAAAGGATAATAGTCCCTTTATACAGAACTATTTCATTACTGAATGTAGACCATAAAATATTTACTTCCATCATTGCTACAAGACCAAACAGGATTTACAGTCAACAGATTAATGTATGAGACTATAGAGAGACCAGTAACTGTTAGATTTATCAAAAGGTCAAACAAAAATAACAGCTCTAATTAGCTTAGATATTGACAGAGCTTTTGAACTACTTGCTTAAAGCTTTAAAAGCATTTGCATTTCCAGAACAATTTCCTGGAATAACAAAAAATAAAAAAACCTGTACGGAGACTCCAAAGCATATGTTAACATTGGAACTTGCAATTCTCAAGGATTCACTTAAAGGCACAAAGCAAGAGGTATCCCTTGTCCCCTATACTAATTGCATTAGTTATCAAACCCTTAGCTAATAGTATAAGAAGCAATGAAAAAATTGATGGATTCTCAACTGAGAAGGATTGCCAATCTAAAATACAGCTTTCTGCAGACATTTTACTAACTATAGAAGATTTAAATTATTCAATAGAAGAAATTGAGGAAATTTAAACATTTCGAGGCATATTGCTGCTGAACTTTAATAATAAAACTGAAACTTTAGTGTTAAATCAATTACTAGATAGTAAGTTTAACTATAAATATAAATGGGAATTAAAAGAAATAAAATATTTAGCAATAACACTATCAAGATGCGAGTAAGATGATTAATAATTTTGAAAAAATAATTGAAAAAAGTGTTACTTATTAAATAGTGAAATTTATTTTTTTTACTTTTTTGGATATGTCCGTACATATTACATTAAATTATACACACGGACATGCATGTATATACATACAGGTTCATAGGTAGGTACTAGGCTATTGGCCCAAGAGCCTACCCAACAAGTCTCCCAGCTTACACCGCCCAAGAAAGTTATTTTCCTGTGCCCCTGTCGAGCAGATCCACAGAAGTGATCCCCGGAGTGTATTTCCTATTTCATATCCACTCATCAAGATTTTTCTTATCCAAACATTGGACTATCCTAGGTACCAATAAAGAGATATCCTCCATTGTGGGTGATAGACCCAGATTTGGATATCAAAATAAGAAATCCATACATCAAAGGTTATGTTTTCTGCAACTTACTAGTGTGGAATCAGTTACCAGTATAGAACAACACACTACTAAATGTGACAAATGCTCATATTGTAACTTTATAGACGAGTCATACATATTTAGACATCCCACCAGTAATAAATTATTCACACATTTTCCAAAAGCAAACTGCAATACTAGTGATTTGGTATATTTAGCACACTATGTCAGAGTTTTTATGTTGGCAAACAGAAGCTTGAGGGAGTGAATACGTGATCATATGGGTCTACTTCTATTCGCTGACAGCCCATTTCACTGAAACCCATTTGGTCGACAGCTCATTTAATTGACAAACATTCTAGGTGGGGGACTGCGCCCCCCACACCCCCCCAATGTGGGGGGCTGTGCCCCCACACCCCCCCAACTATATATAACAACTCCACAGTCGCACAACAGTGGGGAGGGGGGGCAAAACCCAGGTTTTTGCCTTGAATACTTTTGTCAATGAAATGAGCTGTCGACCAAATGGGTTTCAGTGAAATGGGCTGTCAGCGAATAGAAGTAGACCCGATCATATATATTGTGCACGAAGAGGCATGACATACAGTGCGATAGCCAAACACATGCAGAGTTTAGACAATGCACATGTATTTACATTTCTAGTATTGGAAGTTATAGGAACAACATTAGAATGGGTGATTTTATTTTTATCAAGCAGAGATGAGATGGATTTTTACACTAGGAGCACATTGTCCACCTGGACTAAATGAACATGTTTTGGTGCAACCTAAACTAAGAGCTAGGCCCCTTAAGAAGTAATAGCCTAAGAGTGAAGTTATATTGTCACATTTCATTCTCTGTATCCTACTTCCAGTACATTAGTTGCATAGGGTTCCTATATTAGTTGCACACAGATTTTTCTCTCTTATATACTTAATCTGACAGTCTGTAGTAGTGGTACATTACTCATGTTATTTATGTTTTATTTATATGCTTGGGGGGTGTTTTTATGCCTTATTTGCACATAGCGCATACTACGGTATATTTATCTTGTTTTAATTTTTATAATAATTGATGAAATTTTATCTGAATTGATTTAATGATCATATATGTATATATATTTATATTTGTTACATTATATATCAAATATTTATATTTGTTATGCATTTGATAATGTACTTAGGAGGTGTCTATATACTGTTTATGAGCATTGGTAATTGTGTGATTATTAACACTACAGCAACCTGATGATGCATTGCATGTGATTGGATAAAATGTATAATGATTTGATATTTAATCATAATGTATTTTTGGGTTGTTGATTGGATCAGAAGAAGCTACATGCGAAAGTGCTTATCTTTGCTACTCTGTACCATTTTATTTTAATTCAGTAAAATTTGTCTAGCATATCCCTGCCGTGGACTGCTGTTGTGCTTTTATACAGTTTAATATTTTAGTATATTTATCTGATAATTAACTTATATTTCCCAACCAGAGCAGTGTATTAGGGCTAGATGTGAGGTGTCCGTGTACTGAAGTTGTGAAGCCCCCACGTAAAAACAAGTGTCCCATACATGCAGTCACACAAAATGTAATATGTCAGAAAAGCACACAGGGGGATGTTATGGAAGGTCAACATACATATCATAAGCTATGCTAAATGATGAATGAAAGCCACCATCATGATAGTCCAAAAAAGAAAGGTAAATAATGCTATGTTATGCTCAGCAAGCTGAGACAATGTAAGCTTTGCTAAAACGTAAATGCTAAGCAGGAAGTACTGTAAGTAGATGTGCACACTGGTAAGCTGTGCTCAACACCTGTCTCTTTAAGCACTGCCAACCTTAGCTAAGCAGGTTTGCCCGTAGCTTAGCTTAGTTCAGCATATTCAAAACTGGCCAATCATGGCAAAGGGCAGGAAATTGGCCGTATTTAAACCCCGCAGGCAGGAATACAGCTCATAACTGGTTGCAGCTCCCCATTTTATCAGTATGGCAGGTGTTAGCGAGGGCATGTGCTTCCGGGTGGAGCGCTGGGGCATACAGGAGTCCAAGGTCATGGTAGGACTCCTGGTAAAAAAAAAAAAAAAACTATGATGAGAGACTGCTGCAGGACCAGTATCAGAGCTCCCAATATAAAGGGGAAGCCTGGGACCGTCTCTCCTGTGATCTCACCAGTGCCACTGGTATCCCTTGGACTGGTGAGGTGCCGACTGGAGGAAGAGAGAGCTCTTGGACGAGTCGGTCCAAGAAGCAAGGTAGAGGAGTGATGTCCCAGCAGTGTGTAAGTATTCATAGCAGTAACTGTATACCAAAGTCTAGCCTGTGTATGTGATGGATAGGTATGCCTAAATGTGTATTTCCTTTACAGATGCAGCTGAGTGGGCTATGAATCTGGAAGCCCATGCCAGTAGGTTGAAAAGCCTGAGTCATGAGGCTGGTGAGTAACAATCCTGCTTGTAGTAGTCATACCAAATAAATATAAAGTAGTAGAAAGTCACCTGGCAGTTTAAAAACTGTGTATGGGTTGTACTGAATAAACCAGACAATATGACAGTAATAGTCCCATATAGGTGACATTTAAATAAAACCGTAACTGCCTGGCAATAAATTTCTAAATCCTGGACTGGTTGTGATTACTCTGGTATTGTATGGTATATAACGTTGCATTCACCAAGATCTGACATCTGAATAGTAACGTTGTGATAACCACTGTTACCCACACTGTGCTACATAAAAAATATGTCTAGGAATGTCTTATAAGACTGTTGTAAGTACAAGGTCAGATGAAACACAAATTAATGTATTTTTAGCAGACACAGCCATGGTTCGAATCCTGGGAGTGGTAGTAAGCTCTATGCATAACAATTTTAAGTAGGAATCTGGGAATATGTGTAGAAACAGTCAGGTAGTGTTAACACACATTCCCCCCACAGGTCTTTCAGATAAGATAATATTAACTGCCTGGCAATAAAATTCTAAATCCTAGACCGGTTGTGTTTACTCTGGTATTGTATGGCCTGACATGTAGCATTCGCCAAGATCTAATATCAGAATAGTGCTGTTGCGTCAACCACGGTTTCTCACACTGTGGTACATAAAAAATGTCTAAGAATTTCTGTATAAGACTATTGTAATTACAAGGTCAGACTGTACAACCAAGAGAGACTTAAAAAAAACTGAAGGAAGAGACAGCAGTTTCTAAATAGCTTACTCTGATGAAACACAAATTATTGTAATTTTTGGCAGACACAGCCATGGTTTGAATCCTGGGAGTGGTAGCAAGCTGTATGCATAATCATATCTCTCAACTGTACAGATTTTCGCAGAATGTCCAGATATTTGGCTCATATTTTGGCCTGTTCTTCTTTTCCTCTGGCAAATCAGTGGGATGATCTCAGGATTGCAGTCACTAAATAATGACATACATTCGTGTTTCAGACTTCGAATCCTTCAGAAAATGTATATTAAAACAAATCCTGTTACTCTAGCAACTTTATAAGTTTATAAGAGTAATATTTAAAATATGTCTCTATGTGTACCCCCATTTTGTCAAGCATTGTCCAGATGTTCTGCATTAAGAGGTTGAGAGGTATGTGCATAGCTTTAACTAGGAATCTGCGAATATGTGTGGAAACAGGTAGTGTGAAACACTTACCCCACAGGTTTACCAGGTAAGAGAAGTAGAATGTAGCTATAAGATGGTTGGACTATACACTGTGTACAAACATACCATTGCCCAAACCAAGGCCATAGGGTAGTGTAATAATAACAGTAGAGTAATGATTAGAGCAATGATTGTTAAAGTTGTGAGTACTGCAAGGATATACAAGTTGTTAATTGACATCTCTCTCTCCTCCCCACCATATCTGCAACAATAATCTAAACACACAAATCAATGGGTATGTTTTACACCAAACCTACTGTTGGGACATATGTCCTATTGTTCAACAAATATTGAAATGTGTTTCTATTAATGTTCCATGTTGAAATACTATCATTGGTGGCCTGTTGCTCTCAATGTAACCTGTATGCCGTTGTAATGGCCACTGTGGTTCCATATATGCATGTGTTCTATTTGCTATGCAACTGTTCCAAATCTGTTGTTCTGGGTTAATGGGATTATCTATGCATGTTGTTGTAACAACTCATCCTGGATTTGGCTGACTATTACTAACCCACATATGTTCTAAAACTGCAACACCACAGCACGTTCGGGAAGGCTGGTCCCAGCGGACACACCTCTCCCACCTCATCTGGGACCCACCCCGGGACCTCCTCATCTGCAAGTCCTGTACCACCTTTGGGTGGAACTGCCTCAGGAGATGGGGCTCACCCCCCCCCCCCCGGAGCAGGCACAGACAGGATACGGTCACCTGAGGCCAAGTCTGGGGATTGGTGTGTAGCAAGCTCCAAAGGGGGTTTGGAGATCTGCTATGCCAACTTGAGGGCTGCGTGGTGCAATTAGAGAGTCAGCCTGCCCCTCCTGCTCAGCCCCAGCAGAGCCACCTTCTGGGCCGTGAAGGTGCAGTGATGACTGCCCATGGGTGGGGACCTCAGTCCCACTATTTCCATTTGGGGGCTCATGGGCTTCCGATTTCCAAACACCTCTCCCTGTCCAAGGTGTTTACCCACCACATGTGTCAAATACCACCCCTGTATGCTGTCTTGTCCGTCTTCCTACCCAACCTACCTGCCCAAATATACTTACTATCCTTCCCAAACATCCCACTCTCACCTTAAAAAAAAAAAAAAAAAAAAAAAAAGGGCAATCTGTTCCCAAAAAATAATTTCACCCCACACATACCTGTCCATTTCGCAAACATGTCCATTGGACACATGTAATCTGGTCTAAATGGCTTCACAACACATTATTTTTGTCCTCACCCCTCCCTCAGGAGTCTGAGTGTCCAAATCTACCTCCCAATTCAGTATATATACACAGCTCTTGCTGTAGAAGAAATGGACAGCTATGGACATTCCCTACACCCATCCTGCACATCCCTAGCTAGTTTCCCTACTGTCTTTCCCTCTGCATGGCCCCTTTTTCACCACTTTCCTATCACCCCTTTTTTCTTTTCTTTCAAAGAAATTAGCACGGGAGTAAGCACTTTTAAGCAATAGTGAGCGGTATTAAGCCTGTTCGCATGGCGCTAAGCAATGCCTACAAAGATTAATCACTATTAATGCTGTCTGAAAGTATATTTAACTGGAAATTAGCATTGCTTACCGCTGCGCAAACCCGCTTACAACTGCTTAAAACTGCCTTAATCACTCCATATCCAACAGCCCTTGTTCCACCCAGCAACAAAATAATCAGCCCTGCCCAGTCTTGAATCCAGGACCCTGTACACCATAGCCAGGGCAATGTTCTACTACTCCATCTGAACTGTACTAGTGAACATTTGTCTTTTAAATATATCTTTCAATCCAGGTATAGAATAATATGGAACAAACAATGTGGAACTAACATGTTTATAATATATAAATATACAAATATAGATGCGCATGGTGATAGATACATATGAAAAGAGTATATATCAGATATATGTAGCTGTACATACGAAATTACACATATAGAATATGTAAATATATATCATAAAATAATATAATGTGTAGATATCAAACAAGAAATATACTGATATATCAATAGTCAGTCCTAGGACCCCTCCTGTGCGGCACATACATCTCAGAGGTACAGGCTAGCACAGGAGGACTATGGCTGACCATGTTCGCAGACGACTGCAAACTAGGGGCTATAATTGACTCTCCAGCTGACACAGACATCCTCCAAAAGGGTCTCACTGAGATGGATACCTAGTGTCAAAATCATGACCTCAAGCTAAATGCCAAAAGTGCATAGTCATCCCCTTTGGAAAAAAACAAAGTTCCCACAAACTACCACATAGGTGGTAGTCCCCTAAATATGGAAGGCATAATAAGGGATCTGGGGACCCAAGTAGATAGTAATCTCTCCTTTGATCATCACATTGCCAAAGTGGTTAGAAAATCCTTCTGTATGACCCACCTAATCAAAAAAGGGTTTGCATCCAGATCAAAAGAGGTCATTGTGCCCCTCTACTCATCACACCCATCATAGAGTACAACGCCCCATTTGGGATGTACCTTACAAGACACCTGCAACAGCTGTAAAGACCACAGAAGTACCTCAATAAGAGGATCACTGGCCTCAAACATATGTCCTATGCAGCTCGACTGAAGAAACTCCAGCTGTACTCAGTTGCATACTGCCAATTCAGAGGTAATCTCTGCCTGACATACAAGGCCATGACCAACACAGAACTGATGGACATGCTCCACCTAAAAAAAAACATATCCCCTTGAGCCACACACTCTAGGGATCTAAACCTCACCACAACAATAAATAGGACATGCTGGAGGGATAGATTCCTATCCTAGAGACTTCCCATGCTTTGGAACAAGATTGCAATCTACATTAGGCAGAGCTCCTCGCTAATACTCTTCAAGAGAAACCATGACGAGTGGATGGGAAACGAAGTTTACCCAGAGGATAACTATTCTGGCTACGCCTATAAATGCCTTCGGGCAGATAGCCTAGTATTATATATATATATATATATATATATATATATATATATATATATATATATATATATATAAACTACTTCTAGGTTATCTTATATGTTATTTTGTTATTTGTTATTTTCCCTTCCCTTCTTTTATGTACAGGTTATACCTGGCCTTACATTTACTCCTCGGACTGTACTCTTTTTGTCTTGCTATTTCTCCCCTACCTATTATATCCAACTTTTAGTCCCCTTCTTGATCCATACTGACTACACTACTGTACCGGATACCATCCTATCCATTCACACATACGTTTCAGTGTTCCCCTTCTCTATTCACCTATTTACATCCTTTCCGGTCGTACCTGCTTCCTTGTTATCCCTACTCCTCCCCCTCCCTAGGTACTTCCCCTGGAAGTTATTATATTCCCTCCAAATTCCCTAGGGCGCCATCTTTAATTCAGCTCTCCTCGCTGCTGCAGAGCGTGCTTGGCTGTGTGCTCCTTCTCTGTAGTAAGTTTGTATTTGTTCTCTAAGATATTTTGTACATACTGTATGGCCTTCATGTTTTATCTTGTGCATTGTTGATATCCCTGTAGATGCGTACATATTTGCTCAGTTTGAACTGTGGTATTTTTCCAATGCTCTCTATGTACAAAGGCTTGCATTTGCCTTGTATCCTGCTTGTAGCGACTGCCTTGTAAATTTGCCTTATCTTAGAGGTGCATAATTTATCTGCCCAACTATACGTGTATTGTACTATTTTCTGCTTTGTTTTGTTATATTCGACGGTTTGCACTGTGTCGGAGACGATAAGGTTGCGTAGTAGGTTTCTAGCCTCAGTACTGTGCACCTTTCTTAGCGACAGCGTGTTTAGCTGCAATTGTGAGTGCTTTTTTCTTTAAATGCAGCTTACTCATGTTTTTTTGTAGGGTTAGTCTTCCTAATACTAGCGTTGTTCTATCATCCTAGTTTGCTGTATTTTACCATAGTAGTGCAGTTTAGCGAATGCGCGTCTGCTAAGATTTCTGTAAATTTATCACTTTAATACAGTTTCCCTCTTAACTTTTGACTGGTTTTGAGTATTTGTTTGATAGCGCTGTTTTTCTATTGTGTAGCGACTGATACATGACTCCATAGTATTTTACCATAGTAGTGCAGTTTAGTGACTGCACGTCTGCTATGATTTATGTGAATATATCAGTTTAATTCAGTTACCCTCTAGACTGTTGTTTGGTTTTTAGTATTTGCTTGATTAGCGCTGTTTATTACTGTGTAGCGACTGTTACATGACTCCTTAATCTAGCCTGGTTCCCTCACTTGCATCTTTTGATAATTTGTTT